>NC_088330.1:7705000-7917500 GCF_036884655.1 Musa acuminata AAA Group | reverse complement strand
ACATTTATGATCCAGCCAAAAGCAACAATCTGATTTGATCAAATTTGATCAAAGATTCCCTGTTAAGTGTTGGCTACTTGTCATTCCCAAACCAAATTTGATCAAAGATGACATTGCCAGCTATTAAATTTCTGATTGATAACCCTCCCTCCCTAGTGATCAAACATGCCCTTAAGTAGCAGTATTCATGTTCAACTAATGTTCCTAAATTGTTCCAAATTTAACAAGACAGAACAAATAGAAAATCCACAAATACTCGAGTATGTTATAGAAGAAAATATGAGGCGCACAGCAGTAATTATATCCCAAGAAAACAAACACAAAATAATTGTATCATTTATCATGTGTTAAGAAGAGCTAAATGATAGGAAAAGATTCAACTGCTTTACAGAAAGGGAACAAAAGGCATACCATGTAAATGAGCAAAGTGTTCTTAAGCATTAACCAACACAACCCAGAAGTAGCAAATATGTACTCAAACATTTAATGATATGCAATGCAATCAACTACTTTCGGACCAAACTTTTCAAATGATTATTTATAATAGAACGAGAAGAAATGCCATATAATCTGAAGTAAAAATGAAAAACAGAAACCCTCTGGTGACTCGTAAAACTCCCAAGTAAGAGAGCATAGGAAACAATAAAACAAAGAAATGGTACTCACACTATCTATCTTAACACAGGTCACAATCTACAAACATCTACACAACCTAACTACTTTATCAGACAAGTAGGCTCTCTTACTTAGATAAGGACCAAAGACAACCAAAAGGGGCCTTATTAGAATCATTTGCCTATCAACATTTTTATTAGAATCATTTATCGATCAAGACAAACATTTTACATCCATTTTAATTGAATACTACACCATATACATCAAAATCTACACTTTTTTTTACGAAAAGAATTATCACGAGATCCTTCAACTTAATATTGACTTCATCTAGAACTAAATTTATGGAAACCACATCAGTAGCCATTGTTTAAGGATTTTGAACTGCTCACCAAGAACATCAGCCCTGCAACCGTCGCCTGAACCAGCTGCTGCAGTAGAACTCCCTTGATCACGGAGGACAGAGGCACCAAATTCTTCTGCTCCTCCTCTTTCCTTGTGTGCAGCCGGTACTGGTCCAACGGCGGCAACAGCTGATACATTCCGGCGTATAGCCAATAAACCACGATAGGAGAAAAGGTGCCCATCAACTCATCGCTGATCCACCCTTCCCAGAAGACCATCTTCGCTGAAGCGGAGCACCAAGACAAGAACGGTTCTCTTTTGAGGCGGAAGAGCAAGTGCCAAGCAAATCCACACACAAATAAGGGTACAACAAACGCAGCGTCTAACGCATGATTCACGCAATAGAGGAAGAGACCTCGGAAACGTCACCTTGATGCGATTGATGGAGCCCGGAAGCAAACAAAGGTCGAATCTTTAGGAAGGGTAAGATCAAAACTCGGTGCGGATCTGACGAGAACCGAAACAAGGTGGGAGTTTTGGGCGGCGGAGCAGAGAAGCGGAAAGGCGGCGCCTTTTTCCTCCCTTGCTTCTCCCCTCCCCCGTCTCTTGCGGCTGCAGGAATCAGAAAAGCGACCTCAAGCGACATGTAGCTCGCAGGTGCATCATCATCATCATCTTCTTCTTCTTCTCCAACCACCATGCTCTGGTGCCACGTATCTTTTGGTTCTTGCTTCCTGTTTTACCTGCAGGCTATAAATTCATGTAGATTATGGCACGATTTGTCAGCATTTTGAAATGAGTGTTCGACTCCCTCTCGTTAGGAACAGCCCACAGGATATCCTTTTTCCTGTTTCTCAATTCTTCTATATGCTTGTGGGTCAAATTGATAAGATTTCGAGTGATATGGATAATGATAAGCTGTTAGCAATCGTTTCATTATTTTTTTTTCTTTTTTTTTTGTATAATTATTATTTTTTATTCAATTTGATATATTAATAGAGAGGATAGGATAGCAACAAATCGACTATTAAATTTACATTTTACATCATAAATATTAATTTGGTGGTGATCAAAAGTTGAGTAGGACTAGCTTAGTTGGTAAAGAATTTCGGAATTCAAATCTTGCCACTTACTCTATAAAAAAATAAAAAAAAACTAAATCTTAGCAAGTGTATATATTTAGAAAGAATTTGGATTTATGGAATTAAAGTTTTTGATGTTGATAGATGAAATTGTTTTGGTTTTAGAAAAAATATATTGCATGACTTTATGGTCTTAGTTGATTCTGAATGTAGTAGAAATGATTTATTTATTTAAGATAATTTTGTTATTTTATGTAACATAATTATTAATTAATTGACCTACAGATTTTTTTTATCATGTATAATAAAATGGATATATTTCCGAGACGATGTATGTTTTCGGAGTCGCTTGTAATCATTTCTGTAGGTAATATATAATATCTTATCTTGGAAAAAAAACATAATGTGTTGTACGCAGGATTTGGGATCATATAACTTTTGTGAGAAAAGAAGAGGTTAGGAAGAGAAAATATAGTATAAGATGGCCACCTAATAATTGAGATGAGCTCAGCTCATCTATCTCAATGATGATCGAGATAGACTCGACTCAGCTTTCCTGGAAGATTCTTTCAAGAAATTGACTCAGAATTCTCTATGCAGGAGAGTGCATATGTTCCATGTATTTTTGTTCTTCCTTCACTTGAGAAGGGATCCTGATGCCAACTTATACCAAACAAATTCTTGCAGAAAATTCACTTGACCAACCAGTTACATAACTCGAAAAAGTTTTTGGAATTCATTGCTATCCAACTATCATAATAGGACATGATGTGAGAGAGTATACTGTTCCAGCAAAGTTTGACTTGAAATGGGAGCCATGCAACATAGCGCAGATCAACAAGGGAACAGGATAATATTGTTCATGAATCAGATTCTTTGATGCACCATGTTTACCACCAAGAGAACAATTTACTGTTAAAGAGCAACAGCAGGGAAAGCATACCCCACAATGGATATGTTCATCACAGGTGATCAAATATCTTCTCATAATGTAGTCTCAAAACCATATTTTTCACATGGAATGATTGAAGTCAATACCAAACTGATAGGTTATCTGGTGTGACTCATCTTCAAGCAGCAGCAGTTGATTTAGACTTCCCTTGCGGTGGATTCTAGTTCTCCATGCTGATGAAATGTTCCACTCCATATCCCAGTTTATAATGGTTTCATCTGACGTAATTAGTGCATCAGCTTGTGGACAAATAGAAGCACCACATCAACAGATCCAAGAGGTTGCTAACGATCAAAGACAATATTATCCATTACGGATCTCATGAACAGCATTTCTCTTGATTATTACAGATGCATGGATTGCCAGGAATCCTTATTGTTGGCTACTTGCATCAGTCTAGTTGTTCAAATGCAAGTCACACATTTATCTACCCTCTACCGTTCGAATCACAATTCAAGCTAAACAAGATACAGTGATCTCGATCCTCTTGAATCAATTAATGACTGAAGAAGATATTGCTAGAAGCAATCAAGGCATGCACTGAATTCTATATATACATGTATACACATCAACTCTGTTTAAGAACATAATTTTCAGAGGGAAAGATATCACCTTTTACCTTGCAGTGGTTGGGATTACCAAAGAAAACAAAACCATGGATGCAATAAACAAGTCGAAGCATCACTTTGAGTCCCTTTAATCCCTTTCTGGAGGCGAGCCAAATAATGAGCCTTGGAAGCAACTTCAATTAGATGTGAAAACAATTAGATAAGTTATAGGGTTATGATGATCTCTGGAAGTAAAGCAGATCTGTGGTGATGTACATGCCTTATACAAAAATCCGTCTGATAGATCTTGCTACCACACGAGACAACAGCCTCCCAGCTAAATCTGCTGGTAGACGAACCAGTTGTTGTTGCGACTCTGAAGGAAGCTGCCAGAATGGAACAGAGGAAGAACAAATAAAAACAAAGTAAATATCCACTGGTATTAACCAGTCATAGATCAGATAAATGAAGGATGAGACACATTTGCTAATAGTTCGATGGAAATGAATGCCAACAATTCTGCAAAATCTGGCTGAATGCAGCATTGCATTCAGCAATACATGAAAGTGGTAAATGGGTCCATGGTGTCCATAAAGGAGAATGAATCAAGTATACTAGAGGATCCATACTAGTTCTTTTAATGCCATCTAATGGATTAAATGGGTCCATGGTGTCCATGAACTTGAGTGGTGCTAGACTACTAATGGATTAAAGTACAAAAAATTGCCATCTAATAGAAGGATCTGTTTCAGTTAATAATGACCAATGAGTCCATTCTCTTCAAATTTTTTGGCACCTTTCCACTTTTAGACAATTGCTCTTTACATTGTAGGATCTCCCGAGTTTTTCACAAACTCATTTTTACATCAGGCCAGGGTCTGTCGTACCGAGCCATACTGTCGGGTACGGGCGGTA
This sequence comes from Musa acuminata AAA Group, assembly GCF_036884655.1. NCBI lineage: Eukaryota > Viridiplantae > Streptophyta > Magnoliopsida > Zingiberales > Musaceae > Musa > Musa acuminata. The sequence continues at coordinate 7,913,043 of NC_088330.1, read as the reverse complement.
CGTACCGGTCCAACAGGTTGTCGGTACGCGGACCGACTGTTACCGGTCCGAGTGCACTGTAGCACTGTAATACTGTAGCAGTACTACAGTACTCGATACACCTGAGTGTACCGCTCGGTATACTGTACCGAACCGGTACCGAGCCCAGGTCGAAATATCGGTACGGTACGGTATTGCGAACCTTGCATCAGACCTTGCAACATCTATTTATTTTGCAGTTCAATTACTCTCAACCCTGATGCATGATGACTTGGTTATCCATTGTATTAATGTGATATCTTGAAGAATATCTTCTCTTCTGATCTTCTAAACTCCACCTATTCCAATGATGTCATTTCCTGCATTTAGTTTGAGGAATAGCTCAGATTTCTCTTCTGCTTTGATCACGATATAGGGTCATCCTTCCATCTCCATAATTCTCAAGCTCTCAGATATGGACTTGATTTATTGTTTCCTTTAGCCCTATTAATAGAGAGCATTTGCTGCCTTCTGTGTTGCTGTCTTCCAATGGCTCATCTTGGATTTTAAACTTCATGAAAATTTGTATTTTGTAGGCTTCAGTTTGTCACAGGGATAGTAATAAATCAACAAATGCATTTTCTGACAAAAAAAATTGTACTTTGTACCGGGACCATTCTTCTCCGACATGCTCAGTTTCCCTGGTTTATTTTTCCTTCAAAATCTTTTCATGGGATTTTTCTGCTGCTGGGTCTTACGTTTGTTGATCAGTTCATTATTATCACCGTGTTCTAGCATAGGACTTCATATCCTCTATGTATGGCACCAGATTGCTAAATCTAACAAGAATACTTGACCAGTCTGCCCAGATAATAGTTGGATTGCAAGACGAACATCCTCAATTGGCCTACCTGCACCTGAAGTTTCTTGTTTATTGGAAATATTATCATGTAATAAAAAATAGCCAGTTCCAGCCATTACATGTTACCGATATTCTAATATATCACTTTGACTCATTTGCCTTCCATGTCCTTTGGTCAAAAAACTTAAGTACTGCATGACCAGCAAATGCCTTCTGGCAAGATTCCATACTTTAATCATGCTTAAACTTAGGTCACCAACAGAAGTACCTGCATTCAAAGATTCAACAGATACTAGCAGCAAACTCTATACCTACCTATTTTGACAAACACCCAGTGAATTAGTGAAGCATAGATGTACAAACTGAGATATCTGCAAAGACATATTTCTGCTTGTGGGAACATAAGTTAATTCAGCTATAATAAACTACACAATAATAAAAACAATTGTGAGAGAACCACAACAGATAAACACATGTATTTTGTGTAATAGTTACCATGCAAGTACAGAGTATAGTTCAGACACATAAATAAAGAATTAGGAATTATATCATCCTTACCTCAGGAATGACAGAAAGAATTGGTAAAATATCCTGTGCAGATGTCATTTGATATAGAACGAGAGATAGCTCCTCCACAGAAGCATTTTTGTTCTCTCCAGAATTTGCATAGTTTACTTCCTGCAAAAGAATTTCAGGTTCAAACGAAGACCAAATCAAAAACTTCTATTGAACATTGAAGACTAGAATTTTGGAACTATTCAAAATGCTAGTTTTGAACCTCTTGATCAGCAAAAGTCCTGATGATTGGAAAGCATTAGAGTAGTATTCTCCAGCAAGATAAAATATATAGCTTAGCCAAAGAAAATTTGAATGCTCAACAAACTAGCATGAACAATCTGACCAGATGTTTCAAGAATGTTCTGTGGAAATTTTGATAATATGGTATATCTTTCATGGCAACATTCGAAAAGCATAACATGCTAATGATGCACTTGTTGTCATTCTAATCACCTAACTCTGTGCCACTTAGCTAGCTGTGATATGTGATGACGCTAACAATACATGAATTATACCATCAAGTGTCAAAAATGATAGTATAATAAGATGACAATCTTACTGAATTTGGATTCTCATTCTTCTGAAGTCTGTATGGCAGCAGAAGAAGGCGATTAAGAGTTCTCAAGTTGGCAATGTCCTCATTATCCATGAAGGATGATGAATATCCAATGGTAAAAGGCAACCTTGCAGCAGCAGCAGATGTCAAAGTTTCCAAAGTTGCTAAGCCAAGTGCATCTATTCCCTACACAATAGAAACTAGTTATCTTTAATTATTGATATTATAAAGTATCTGGAATTCTGATGCTTCTTTATGTAGCAGATTTTCCAACTATATACTTCATCAGATATATACTGGGATAATATTCTTTCAGCATTCATATGTCAAAAGTTTTTTTTATAATGCGGCAGTATCAGTTGTTAAACTTTTTTGTGAAAAGACAATTAATACAAGATGCTCCTTGCATCTTCACAGACATTTTCCTTTTTTTTTCCAACATTACCCTCATACAAAGAGTTTACCGTTAATTGCCAAAATTTCTAAACATTTTAAGGTTCAGTATCAATAAATCAGGTTGAGTCAATCACTGCAGAGAAAACAAATATAAAGACAATATACAACACAAATATGAAAAAATAAATATCATACAAGAAGACGAACTTTCAATTGTAATTTCTGGAAGGTCTGAAGAGAAATTTTGATTGCTCAAGATTTATTTAAGGGAAAAATTATCTAGACATGTAACTTGGGGATGTCAAGAATAACTCTTCTCTCATAATCAAAACAAACAATTAAATTTTATTCTGGTTAGTCTCTATCAATGATATTGTGAATCATGATTCTGGAAAGAAAAGAGAGAAGTTTATGACTATTCCAATGATATAGTCAGGTCTAAATATTGTCCTTGTTCTGAAGCAGCAAGCTTTTGTAGACTCGTTTTCTGTTTATCTCATCCAAGAAATTAATGTCTGGCATAGAGGAGATATCAAAAGACAAGTTTGTATGATTTACATGAAGTAGTTCTACTATGGTAGTTATAGTCCTCTAATTTGTATTATAACCTTAAGGAAGCATCATAAGAAATAATCATAATAATGGCAACATAAACATATATAATGTACCTTAGCAAATTCTTGCAGAAGTATTTCCTTGACAAATGCTCCCTGAAAAATGAATGATTACTACTAACATCAGGTCCCGTGAGTTCAACTGCTCGACAGAGCTCAATAAAATAAATTGTCAATGCAAATATTCTGTCACCTTTTCAGTCAATGTGAATGAGAGTACTTGTTTTATTGCTTTATTTGAATCAGAATCTTCCACTTCTTTCCTAACAAGAGATTGTTCGGTCTTCGCACGAAGTGACTGCCAAATTATTTAAGGTTCCATTATATACATACATACATACATAAATAAATAAATATATATATATATATATATATATATATATATATATATATATGAGAATACTTATGCTAGAGTTCCTATTATGATCCAAAAAGCATATAAAAAGGCATTATTCCTTCACAATGACAAAACTGCACCACCAACTGATGATAAAGACCTGTTCAATGTCATATGATAGCATAAACAATGTAAAAGTACCATCAATTGTAGTACTTTTGGGCAAGGTTCGCCATACCGATGTGTACCGCCCGGTACGGGCGGTACGTACCGGTCCGAGAGGCGACCGGTACGCGGACCGCCCTCTACCGGGCGGTACACCAAAAAAAGCCTGTATCGGGCAGTAACGATCGAAATTTCGACCGTTACCGCCCGGTACCATTCGGTAATGGTCGATTTCGACCGTTACCGCCCGATACCATTCGGTAACGGTCGAAATCGACCGTTACCACACTGTAGCAGTGCTACAGTGCTCCAACGGTCAATTCCATTTCTCCTCCTATTTAAACTAATCTTCTCTCCCCTATTTCATTATACACTCTTAAACTCTCTCTCAAACATTTCTTTTCTCTCATAAACTCTATAAAACAACGATTTGTGAATTCAATCGAGGTAAATTTGGGAAGATTAAGAGGAAGAACTTTCTAATCAAGAGGTATGAGTCAAACTGCTCGAGGAACTACCGATACCCAACGGTCACACTCGTCCGCCCAACGTGCAAAGGCAAAGGGGAAGGCAATAGCATCAGTTGCATCGTTGGAAAAAATCGAGTCGGGCGACGAGACACCTTCACAATCACATTCTCTTTCTCGTTCGGTCCAGAGACATGACAGCAACACGGACAGCAGTGCCTCAACAGATGATGGCGGTGATACCGGGCAGTCGTTGGTCTCGTCTGCACAACTTGAGGGTGGTGAATGGACTGAGGAGCAATATTTTACACATGCCACTCAAGATTCAGATCATGGAACTCGACAAGGTACTGGTTAAGTTTATGCGCGGAAGGGAAAGGAGAAGGGGAAGGCAGTGGATGAATATGAACAAATGCGACAGAGCATACATGATATAGACACAGAAAGAGACTCATCGTATTCACAGCCATCGTATTATGAAGAATCATATGGGCAACAACAGTATGGTGATAGTTGGTCATCCTTCTCTGAGCAACAGCATGATACAGAACAACACCAATATATGCCTCAAGAGCTGCCTCGGACAAATATGATTTATGACGATCAATCTACGATCAGTATCACATTGATGCATCAATGGCATACGGTGTATCAATACACTATGTCATGGGATCAATTTCATGATTGGGTCCAACAAAAGTATCATATTGATATGTATCGGATCGAGGACCCCGATCCACCACCCGTGGAGGCCCGTCGTTCGTTTTGGTGGTAGAATTAACAATCAGGTATATCTAGATATATGATTATTTAATTCATTTGAATTTTAGAGTTTATATTGTAACAAAATAGTCTAACAATTCAACTGATTTTTCTATAGATATTTCAATCTATAACGAGCTGAAATACGAACCTCGAACAAGACTACCTCAAAGCCCGAAAAAGATATGTGATGCTATTTTTACCAAATTTACATTGATTTTGCTAAACTTATACTATTACTATATTTATTTGTAACTTGAAAACTCTATCCTAACTTTTTTTTTAATTTTCAGGTATTTTCGGAGGGATAAATCGGTGAAATCAGGTGTACCGAGCGGTACACCTCGGTATACCGCTTGGTACGCCGTACCGTACCGTACCGAGCCAGCGTCGAAACGCCGGTACGGTACGGTTCGGCGAACCTTGCTTTTGGGTGCCTTTGCTCATCAGAGACATTCCACTGTAGGTTATCTCCTTATCAACCAGCTCCTCATGTACATCATGAGCTCATATGGAGGTTCCTGAGCTTCTCTTGGACTTCTTCAGGGCTTTTCTTCGTGAAAAGAACTGAATTTTATATAACAGTCATGTGCGAGTTATTCTCCATTTTTTGTTCATTTTCATGTACGTAACACAGACCTGTACATACCAGGCAGTCCAGGAGTGAACTAGTACATCAACTGTCCCCATTTCAGATGGTCCAATCCAGGCTAATTAAAAATTAAAAAATAAAATAAAAGGATGAGACTAGGACTCGTGATCGCAAGCCCTCTTCTTCATGGACCCTCGCTATGGCCTATAAATCTAAACCACAGATGAATTAAGAGAAGGTTAAATCTACCTAGCCGATGGACAAAGTAATTCAATCTTGTTTTCCATTGAATCTAATAACAATGTACCTGGATTTTGGTACTATAATGTGGGATTTTTTAACAAAGAACTTTTAGTGGGGCTATACAGCATGGGAAAGTAGCACTCCTTTTTCTACTTTCCTGTCCTATCTTTATTCCCCTGGTCCTTCAAATCTTCAAGGATGCTTCCCCATCACGTCTATTGAACATGATGTTTTCTTTCATAACTTCCATTGGTTAGGAATTCCTAATCAAACGTGGATAGCTTATCTCTAAGTAAAAAAAGACAGCTTTGCAATGCATACATCAATCAACAATGACCAATGAAGCCTATATAATCTCATGAATTTGTATATTTTTATCTATTATGCCACTAGCAGAAGCAGGTTGAAGTGGGTGCTCTTTGGTTGATATTCGCCTTTTTCCAGGAAAACCAGAATGAGAACATTGGTCTAACATGTTATTGTGGACAAGTTGCTTGGCTAACTCTGATTGAGCTTAGGAATGTAGCAATGAGGCTAAATTCCAAGGTTAGGAGAGTGGCATCAAGCTTTGCTTAATGTAATTACAAGTTTACAACAACTTGGTTGTGGCTTCATGAATTTAAAGAAAGTTCCATTATTCATTAAAAAGCTATACCCAGACACTTGCAAGCATTCATTATGTAAATTAGACCAACTCAAACACTTTTCCTACTTCAAAATTTCTCAACAGGAAAGTATTAGCATACACATCATCACTAGTACTTGGAGAAGAGACAAATCAATATCTAAGATAAGTTTCCCATCAAAACAGAAAACCAGTAGTGACAAACTGGCAACTTAAACAAACGATGTTGCTTGCATAGTTTGTATGTTGTAATGAGTAGACTTTACAACCTAAATATCGTTGTCTTTGCATCATGTACATTTTGTTGTGCTAAGCAACTTCAATGTATGTGTATGTAAAAACAAAAGAAACAGCCAACCTCGGTTAACAATGATTCTAGACGATCAATCCTGAAAACTCCTTCCTGATAGAGGGAAAAAGGGATCATTGTTAGTTTAAGGAAGTGGCTTTCGAGTTAAAGATTTTAAATCCTGAAATGTCCAGCATGTAAATCTACAACGCCTGATTATAGATACTAAAGTAAGCACAAGTTGTAAATTTAATAAATGATCTGAAGAAGGAAATGTAAATATATTAAACCTTATAAAGGAGAGTCTGCAAGGTAGATTGCAGCTGAGGTGAGCTATCAGTGAGAACTTTTCTTGCAATCCATGGGTATGAACTACTTAAGACTTTGTAATTTGGATCAAAACTGATTGCAATGCCCTCAAGAACAGCAAGACTGAGAAAACAAAAAAATATAAATTGAACAATGGTATACATGAAGTGGCCATCCTTGTTCCTAGATACCGACAAGGAATGAAGATGGCTTTATTTAAATATGTTGTATGTCCTGGATTTTACGCTTCACATGATTACCTTCGAATGACGAGAGAAAAGTAAGATGGTATTTGGAACTTAAATTTGTACCTGAACAACATTAGGAAAATATAAAGAATTAGTTAAACTTCAAACTGGGGCAGGAAAAAATGAGCAGCAGAAAAATTTAATGTATGGAGTATGATAGTCTCCATTTAACCTTATAAAGCTTGCTTCATATAGAAGATAAAAGCTAAAGAAACTTCAGCAGTGTTGAAATGATCAGAGAAGCCAAGTATAACAAGCACCACTTTATTATAAAAATGATATATGATTCAGGCCAATGTAACAGGGTAACTTTAATTAAGGGTAATCTACTATACAAAATAAAATGATACAAACGTCTTTTTGATAACATATACTGACTATCACCAAAAATTCAAAGCAGGGGCCAATACGGAGCTAGTGTAGTCATTCAGACAACATATAATTCTGGTAGAGAAGTTCATTCGTTTTGTGAGTGCACTAAGATCTTTTCTGCTCTTGATCCTATACTCTTCATAGATAGGCTCCAGAGAATTCTCATCACCTAACATATTGCCAAATATCTTCATTTTTATAAAAATCCATCTACAGAAGGAAAAGATATTTATTTCCAATTGCATATCTACATATTCAAGGTTCATAATTTTGTGTATCGGTAGTGTACCGGTCAACATTCAGACTAATACTGTGCTAGTTAAGGCTTGGACCAGTACCATACCAGTCCATACAGGCATATCGAGTGTTGTTACACACGCTGGTTATAGGTGCCCTGCAAACAAATCACATGAGTGATGACACGTGTGACATAATATGCATTCTTTCTGCTTATTATATTATTAGACATTTTATCACTTTATATTACATGTTGCATGAATATATTGTGATATTCATGGATCTGTGCAATGGGAATCAGATCGTGATGAGATTACGATAATGAGACCGATTCACCTTTAAACACATATCCTATATAATTCCGGTCATAGGTTGCTCGAGAAGGACATCAAGATAACCGGACTGACTGATGTACTGTATACCCGTACATATGATGGAGGTGGCTGGTCTCATAGCTGCTCGTGTGGGGACACTAGGGATACAATGCGGGTGCTCATTGGAAAATAAGTTCACTGATTGATTCGTTCACGAAATGCTAGATGGTTAATGATGCTTTATTGTCAGATAGTGATTCCGTAGTTCCAGTGGTGTATTTGATTCTTAGACTTGAGACACCAAGGATGTCCTGTATGAAAACTCCACTCTTTGATACCGGACTTATAGGTCTGGAGGTCCCAGATCTAGCACAGTCGGTTATCGGAAGTGGTAGCTAACCTTACAAGGATTATTGAGTGTCGATAGAGGATTATCTACTCTCGGTGTCATGAGAGGAATATCTCATGTGTTCTTGCTCAGATAAATCCCTGACCATGGTCATTCGGATTGAGAGAGAAAGAGTTCTCCAGGAAAATCCGATTAGAGCGAGACTCGAGTAGAAACTGTATGGGCCTAATAGTACCATGCCCGGTATACAGTCTCTAGGGTATTTGATTGGATTCCCCTGTATCGTATGAGCATTGCAGCGTAGTGGCCTAGTATGTCCGCAGTCGATGAGTCGAGTGAATTATTATAAAAATAATAATTCACTAAGCCAGAAGGAGTTCTGATAGGTATGACTCACGGTCAGCTCGATATTGGGCTTAAAGGGTCACACACATATGGTAGGCATTGCGATGAGTAAAGGTTCGGATATGAGATATCCACCGGAGTCTCTATCTTATTGGATATCCAATAAGCCCCTGAATTATTTGATCCTATGGATGAGATCCAAATAATAGTCAATGAGAGATTATTGGATAGAGATCCACTAATCTAAGAAGCTTGAGTAGTTTGATGAAGATCCAATACCTAATATGATAGGATACATTAGGGTTAAGTTGACAGGGGGCCTCTATAAATAAGATGGAACCAAAGGTTCGTAGGCTAGAGCTTCTTTTGATTGCTATCTCTTATTCTCCTCTCTCCTTCTCCTCCTCAGACAGTAGGCAGAGATTTGAGGAGCGTCATCGCAGTCTTGCTGTGTGGATCACTGTTAGAGAGGGGGACACTTGACCTCCTTCACCCTCTCCTACAAATCTGCAGGAATTCAGGGATATTCGATCTCTCTAGGTAAAACACAATCTTTCATATACGTAGTTTTCGGTTTTACAGATTTAGCGTACTAATCTTCGCACGACGATGAATACAATTTATGGGAAATTTAAGGATTTTTATTTTCTATTTTTTCGCTGCACATGTAATATCGTTCTTAGATTTCCCTACAACACAGCTATTTACTGAGTTTAGGAAAAGACCTACAAAAATGGTTGAAAAAAATAAAACAAGAAATAGCCTGGTACACAACTTGCACCACTCGGTTATCCCTGATCTACGAACTGATTGAATATCGAACTAGTAAATACCACCCATACCAAACCATTCCGAGCGGTACTGCAAACCTTGCGCATATTATTAATATGGTGCTCCATATAAGAATCTAATTGATGGAAAGTAAGAAGTCTATTATATATAACTGTCTTTCTAAGATTGAATTGCATGAGCTTTTACTTATACAGAACCCAGTGTCTCGTTAGATCCATAAGAAGACTTCAAACACAATCTGACTTGTTATGAGGACAAACTAAAGATGGAGTGACTAATCAATAACAAGCTTCATATCATTGTATTTCAACTACTTTCCTTTTTATCAAATAGAAATTGAATAAACTAATTAGTTGGCCAGTTCAAATCTCTGATGTTCAACTGTCTTCAAGCAAATCAACGACATGTTGCAAAGTTAAAAATACTGAGAAGAAGATCACTATCTATAGGCTCAAACATGTGTTTTCCTTACAAGGAAGAGGATCCAAAATGAAAAGAGGATACCAGATTATAAGATTATATTGGTACTTGTTATTCCTAAACCAACCAGCTAAAGTGATAAACAACATCTCCGTGAATTCTTAAAGTTCTCATTATGATCAAAAGCATTTGTTGATGGACATTCAAAGTTTTCTAAGATATATTAGTTGGATTGACGAGTCATATTCACTACTGCAACAATAAAAGTTAATGAAATAGATGAAAACTAGCATCGCCTCTCATTATTATTAAAAGTGTCTCATCTTATAGCCTAAAGCTTCTTGATATTACCATAACAAGAACTTTAAGATATAAAGCACCATACATGGTTCGTCCAAGATTTCCCGACAAATCTCCAAAGCTTATATTTCGAACTCCTTTGTTCACAGCATTTTGGAAAACACCTGCAAATGAATTGATTCTTCAGATGAACAAGTCATTAATTTGACAATTAAGTTTACAGTATGAAACAGAAAGAACCTGTTAATGCCTTGGTAACTTCATCCTTCTGTGCAGTTGGAGGAAGGAGACTGTAAAGCACAAAATTATGCCAATGTTACAGATCACATGAAAAGAGTTAGTATCATAAACTTCTTTATTGTCACAAGTAACAAGCTTTCGTGACAACCTACACTGATAAGACTATGATTGTGCTGCATTTGTAATTCACCAGTAAGATTCAAATTTCCAGATTACTGAAAGTGGCATTACTTAAAGGAACTACAGTAGGTCGTCAAAGGAATCTTCTTCTGTCATATTATGAATATTTAACAAATATGCATATCTCAATGAATTCATATAAACTCATCATGTTTGCCTGATTGTCGTGTAGTTTTCCCATATTTGGGCACGGATCACATGTCAACTGAAGAAAATAGATGCAATTTAATGTTACCTACACCAGCCTCTGATTACCATTTTCCTAAATCAGAGTTCTACATCAAGCATCATCTTACCCAAGAGTAATAAAATCATTTGAAAGAGCATCAAAATCACGATTAACCATGTGAAGACATGCTTGAATAAATCCATCTCGAAGCTCTTGCCTAAATTCGCCCATCATTCCAAAATCTAGAACATAAAAAAAAAAAGAAATGCAACAATCAGTATTAAGAGATGCAACTGCTACAGAAAAATATACAAGCTCCAATGTTAATTTTATTATGCATGTTTAGAGCCATACAGATACTGGTTAAACCTACCTAAGTAGGCTAGTTTCCCATCCGATGTCCTCAGAAGATTTCCAGGATGTGGATCCGCGTGATAAAATCCATAATCTAAAAGCTGAGAAAGCGAGCAATATACTCCTACCTGTTATTTTGGAAAGATCATGATGCCATACGATAAGGAAGACGTTAATCAGTGAAAAAAAACATCGCAAAACATAGAATTAAATGAAAGGAAACTTATCTAATATTTAAATCCAGATTTCTACCTCAATGAGATAAATATCTTTGACCTCCGACAATTTATTTCCCTACATATTTCGCACAACCAACATGAATGAACACCATTCTTTAAGAAATCTCTAAAAATATACAAATAAAAAAAGAGTTAGAGCACGCACATCCACCCATTCCATGATGAGGACTCTGCGACTACTTTGTTCTAAGTACATTTCTGGTACAAATACATCCTGTAGTCCTCCATATAGCTTCCTAGTTGAGCATACATTCAACAGATGTAATTTAATGTATTTGAATAGTCATAACCTCTGATTCTACTAATAGTCATATTCTGAAATTATCAGTGCTCAACATCAGTATTTTCTACTGTAGATGTCTTTTGCCATGAAATGGACACAACTAATCAAGAATCCACTTCATCCCATTGAATATAACAATAGAAACCATCAATTACTGAAAGAATAACCTGAAAAGGCCATCATAGGTTGCTTGTGAACATGAAAGCACCAAAATAAGGAAATACAAGTTGATAGCATTGCCACATGGTTCCTACCTGAATTTTAGTCCATTCATTGCTTCAGCACGGTAATCCATCTCCTGCATTAAATTGATTTACCTGTGTTCAATAAGAAGCACTAAGCATATATTCACAAATTTGATTTTAGGAAAAGAGATGCATTAGCAATCGTGTAAATTGGAAAAAAAAAACATCCAAACTTCCCGGATTGAAAAAAACTAGAACTCACAAAAAGTTCATTGAAGGGAAAACATTCTAAACATATTTTTTGAAAGAAGATCTGAAGACTAGAAAGAAAGCAGAAAAGGCACAAGGTTAGTCCAACAGATGGTTTCTCATGCCTCTGACCAGTTGCATGAGCAGAATAAGCTAAATTGATCATAATATCTACACTTTTACAGAAAGGGAATATATGGATTTAAGTCAGGGGACAACTTTATTATGAGATTTCAAATTTGTTAGTGATATAAACTCTTATATCCATCCAAGCTAAACAAAAAGGAAGTGTATTGAAGATGAACTCATTTATCTCACATGGGATTATAAACAAGCACGTACACCAGTACACTTATTGATGAGTCAAAGTCAACAATCATAGAGGTTAAAGTCTGATCTACAGATGATGATCATAGAAACCTAACTTAGATTTATTTATACAGATGGTGATCACAGAAACATTTATTTAGATTCTAGATTCATTAAAGAGGAATTTTAATATTTCATGATTTTATTGTCAAACATCTTTTCTGACATTTTAATAATTACCGTTCAGGAAGCAGTATACTTTCAAGAAACTAAGAGCAGGACATCTTATGTATTGCAAAAACATAACCAATATCTATGATGAGAAACTGAAGAACATATTGTTTATAAGCTAAAAAAGCATACTTATCAAAGGGAAGAATGAAGTTTAGCATAATTTGTGATAGATGTATGCCCCTTGAATTGTCACAAAAAACATCTAAGAAAGTCGTAAGGCCAGTTATGAAGTGTAGATAAGAATGTTGGACAATTGAGTAAAAGCATTCAAGAAGGTCAATGTCGCTAAGATAAGGATATTGAGTTAGATGCATGGTTTCACAAGAAAAGAATAAGACATATTTACATTTACAAACATTAAGGGTATTCAAGGATTAAAATCTCAATCCAGTAGAAACAGCAACCAGCGGCCAGAACGGTACCATTCTGATCTGACTGAACCACTACAACCAGAGAGAGTGAAAGGAGGGGGAGGGGAGGAGGAGGTGGTGTTGGTGGTGATGGAGAAGCAGGCAGAGGCGGAGGACGAGGAGTGATACCATGCAACAGAGAGGTGGTGACATAGTGATGCAGACAAGTAGTGGAGTGGCAGTGATGGCATGGAGGAGAAGCAAAGTAATTAAAGAAGAGGAAGAAAAAAGGGCAACAAAAGGGTATGACAAGTACCAGTATTCGATGGAATGCTTATCAGATAGCACGGTGCCAATCAGCTTGCTGACTGGTAACTTTGGTGTGGTAAGTTTACTAATTAGTAAAACTGAAATAGATGAAATTGCCTGGACTGCATAATAATCAGCCATTAGACGAGCAACAAACTGGTCTCTACCAACCTATATAGTTGGTTTTCAACGTGAGAAAACCTGTAAGTACACCGAATAGGTAAGGTGAGAAATCTCAAATTAGAGGTACAAGAAGAGACAGAGGAATATCTACTATCTAGCAAGCCCTTATTAGAACTTTAGGACAAAAATAAGACATTTGATGGCTGTGATATTGCTCATTTATTATAGCTCTAGAAAGAAAGGATCTGTAGTCAGGCCCAAGTAATAGAGGATTATAGCAAGTTGTAGTTGTTGGTGCAGACATAATCAAACAGTGTATAACAAAGGTAAAGAAGTCAAGTGGTCCTGCCAAAATAGCCAGATCATATGGAAGCAAACACAAATTCATGCTTCAATCAGGTTATTGCTACTTGAAGAACCTAGAGGAGCTTAGGCAAAAACGTTCAAACTCGAAAACAATTTTCCAAAATGCTGTGAGGAGTAAGGACGAACAAGAAACAAACATATGTCTTGAATCATCATGCCAACACGATTGAAGAAAATTGAGCAAAAACTTGATGTTGAAATCAGTTAAGGTTTTCCCACAACAGCTTCATATTGGTAAACAGTAATTTTCTAAAGATTCTTCATCCTTGTTGCATACTCATTAAACAAATTTAAGGTGGATTACAAACCCGAAATAAACTTGATGCCCATTCGTCCAGCACAGCCTGCAAGAAGTTCCTCGAATTTTTATTTCAGAACCTCAGTTTGGAAAAGCAAAGCTTCAGATTTACTTCAAAAGAAGAGCTTAACAGATGAATATGGTTTGACCACAAGTATAGACTTCCGAGACAAATATGAACTCATTGCACTACCTGAAGATCAGTGTTAAGCCTGGCAGCTCTCCGCACAAACCCTGCAATATAACGCAGGATAAATATGTCTAATGAAATTGCTGCTTGAACTCCAGGTCTTTGTACCTTCACTGCAACGACTTTTCGAGAAGAACGAAGTCTAGCCTGGTAAACCTATCAATCAATAGAAACATATTGTAATTGGTTATATCTCAGTTTTCTCATGTTATTAAACGCAAGAGAATCATTTATGCATTCAGAACCTGTCCAAGAGATGCTGCAGCAATTGGCTCTGGTGAGATTTCAGAGAAAAGAATATCTATTGGTTGTCCGAGCTCTTTCTCTATCATATTGAAGGCAATCTCAGTTGAAAAGGGAGTTATGCGATCTTGCAACAATGACAGTTCCTCTAAATATGCAGGTGGAATCACATCCTACAGGACAAGAAGTTCAAACATAGACATCCGAGAAAAGGATACATAGAAAAACTGCACCCTGCAGATATTATTTTAAAATTTGATATGGAACTTTGAATTGTCATGTTATAGAGAAACACCCATTTCTTTTCCTTTCTCTCTAACAATGTTCAAGTAATGGAAAAGATGAGACGTAGTACCTAATTAGTTCACAATGGGACAAAAAAGAATCTATATATGACTACAAAATTACAAAATGACTGCTCGACAATTGAAAATAAAATTCTTTGAATACTCAATGATAGATTGGAATAAATAGCTCTGCAGGTGATCATATTAGATGATAATTCTCATTGTTTCTCAATCCTAGCCAAAATTAAGGTCTTAAAAGCTGATTGTACCATTTGATACAGACTGGTACCTATTAGTCTGATGGCCGATTATCATGCAGACTGGGTGATCTGATACCAGAAGTATCGACCAGTAAGATTACCCTACTCCAGAAGTAGCCGGTGTCAAGCTCTAGCCTACTGTCCAGTACTAGTATTTGTGTCCTTTTTTCAACTCTGACAATTGGTCTCTCTCTCTACACCATTGCCTCTCGTTCCATGCCTCCTCCTCCTCACCTGCATCACCACTCCCCTCCATCCCTGCCCTACCTGCAGTCACCACCTCCTCCCGTCATCTTTGTCTCCTCCCTGGTGCGTAGTTCTCTCTTCACTTGCAGTTGTACAGGATGGTACCAAGCTATCTAAGCAAACACTCAATGCACCGATACTGATCATTATCGGACCAAGACCTCAATCCTTGGTCAGCAACTCAACATAGTCATGAAAATATCATTGTAGTGGAGAAAACCATGTATCAGATAAAGCTACATATAAAAAGAACAATAGCTCTCAATATGAGTAATGACTGCTAGCTGCACATTTTGAGAGCAAATTGGTACTTAAAAGCCAATAAGAAAAGGCCATTCAATTGTTTCAAGATGGCTGAAACAAGACAAAGTTACAGCCCCCCCCTATTTGAGCTGCAAAAGATTTCTGTAGGGAACATCAGAAGATCTAGCCAATAATCAAGCTTGATAGAGAGGTACCTAGTGTATGACGATATAACTTTTGCAAGAGTCAATTTGGAAACTTATATGTTTATTTCAGCCAAAGATTCTTTGCAACATTTTGGAGATCCAATCAGCATCAAGCAGTTTAAAACTATCCACGTGACTTTCTAGAGCAGCCCCCTCTATGCAAGTACTCCAATATTGTAAAAAAAAAAAAAAAAGAAGAAGAAGGTATCCTGAATAAGGAATGTAATTCACTTGGACCATTACATAATGACATGTATTTATAGGTCTGGGAATGAAGTAGCACGCAGACTGCCCAATTTCGGATGGTCCACATGTGGCAAACAATCTTTGTAGTTAGTTATAAATACAGTGGCAAACAATCTTTCATATGGATTATTGAATCTATAGAAAACAACACCATATAACAAGAAACAGTCTGATTAAATTTATTTCTAGATATCATTAAAAACAAAGGCAAGTGATTTGGGAGAATAATATTGATACACAAGTAGTCATATGGGAAAGGTAGAAATGTGAACTTACTGGTCGTGATGAAACCGCTTGAGCAATTTTTACAAATGCCTGCAGCAAGTAGTATTGTTTAAATGAAGTCAATAGAGCCTGATTCTCATTCAGGTTAAAAACCATGACAAGTGCCCAAAATAAAGCAATTTGTCGCAATGAAATATTTGTGTAGTCTGACCAATAATGGCATTGCAGTTATTAGAATGTTTTAAATCACTACTAAACGCTGCAAAAGGTCTACTAGGATACTTAGAACGTCTTCCACGCCAGACCTATTCGATGAGTTGACAGAAAATAGGTAGGTTTCAGCCGGTAATCTCAGAGCAAACTAAAAGCCATTATGAGCCAACAGAAAAGAACTCATCCCACGATGACAACTTTTACTATGTCGAAACAGAAATTTCAAAGATTCTTGAATTCGTGGCTAATTGCAGAACATTTAGAAGACACGACAAAGATGCATGCAACAATGCATTCGAAGAACTAGGACAAGAATCATACCGGGCCAAGCTCCAGCAAAATTGCGCGCAGCTCGGCCGCCCTAGTCTGCAACCAAAAAATAAAAACTCAAAAAGAATTCCATCAAAAGAACCAAAGAAAACGAATCGAAACCAGGAGGACGGAACTCGCCTTAAACATCTCATCCGAGCGATCCGAGACGCTGTCGAGGTACCGCACCGTGAACCACCGGCCGAAGGTGGTGCTGATCTGGAGGAATCGTCGCAAGACCAGGAAGGGCTTCCGGCGGTAGATGGAGGTGATCAACGGCAGGTCGTACGCGTCCAGGAACTCGGCCTCGGATGACGCGCCGCCCTCGAAGAGATAGCCTGAGTACTTGGTGAAGGCGTCGACGTCGTCAGAGCTGGCGAGCGCCGGCAGCCGGCTCCCCCGCCGCCGAGGGGTGTGAAGGAGAGGCATCCGCTGGCGGTCGAGGCGGCCCGGAGTGGGGAATCCATGTGCTTTGAATCTGGAGGCGAAGAGGGAAGAAGATGGCGGGAGGAGGAGAAGCATTTGGAGCAGAGAAAGAGGAGACGCCCAATGAGACAACGGTGGAGTTTCAAGACAATAGTGAAGCAAAGAAGTTGGATAAACAGAAGTTTTCTCATTTCTGCTCCTTTTTCCTGATCCCTTTATTTTATGTGATCGGGGAGGCCCACCACGTGGCGGATGCAGGAGGAATTGTTAGAGCTCCATGGTTAATATGGACCGTTCGTTGGCTCTTCGTTTCCTTTTCTTGGATTTACTTGCTCATATTAATTTTGTTTCCAATTTAACGGGCTGCGTATATGGCTAATTACATATTATCTGTAATTATTTTTAATATTTTTAATTTTTATATTTGTAAAAATAATATTAATTTTTTATATTTATAAAAAATAAAATATATAATATTTTTTTTTCATATCATTAATTCTGTTGATGAAAATACTGTGCATGCTCAATAGTAAATCAAAATATGCTA
Source organism: Musa acuminata AAA Group (assembly GCF_036884655.1). Classification (NCBI taxonomy): domain Eukaryota; kingdom Viridiplantae; phylum Streptophyta; class Magnoliopsida; order Zingiberales; family Musaceae; genus Musa; species Musa acuminata. Next base: position 7,895,404 of record NC_088330.1, on the reverse strand, counting down.
AAATTAACATGTGTTCAAAAATAAATTTTATAATATTTTTATTAATAAAATTAACGATACGAGGATAAATGAGATTAAATATTTCACTTTCATAAATATAAGGATTCTAATATAACATTTAAAAGTATAAGGATCGAGATGCTAAATATAACTATTTATAATCTATAATTAGCTCCCACGTATAAGGTAATATATTTTTTACATGTATATTTTTTATATGTATATAAATATAATTATTTATAATCGAGATGCTGTACAATTAGTACTAGAATACATTCTTCATAAAAAAAATTACATGTATTTCCTTATAATTAGTATTTTTTATATTTACCCCTCTAAGTTTCATTTTAGTATGCATATGTCATCACTATAAATTCAACATTTTTGGAATAGACTATTGTACTTAATATATGTTAGCTTATAGTAGGTAAATGGATGAATTAAGGAAAACCTTTTTTTTAGTTTTTTCGAAATATATTATTTTCATATTCTTCAAGAGGCACCTTCATCTTTTAAAAATCTCCAAAATATCTCTAACATGACACAATAGCTTTTTCTTTAGTAGATAGAGTAAATTAATCAATTGATTTTGAACCTATGAATAGGGTGAACAATTCCTTAATTATAATTTTTAAATATAATTATTGTATTTGAAAAATAATAATATAACTGACATGTATATGAAACTCTCCTTATTTGTTTGTTCATATTATATTTGCCTTTGTTATGACGTTTTTAATGAAATTATAATATCATGATAGATGTGCCAAAAATATTATAAATTTATTTATTTTAATTAAATTATTTTTGAATATGCTTATAATGTTTTGATGGAGGTGCCAAAAAATACTATAAGTTTATTTAAAAAAAGAGTCTCCATATTTAGTTATTTTTATTCATAAACCAATAATGATAATTATTTAATTTTTATTTTTCTATATAAGTTTATTTCTGTGGGTTTTAAGTCTATTTCTGCTGGTTTTTAGTGTTTTTGAATAACTTACGATTTTTTGGTTGAAGTGTCAAAAACACTGCAACTAACATATAATTCTTATTCTTTAGTTGTTTTTGTTTGTTAACTTATATAAAATTATTTTTTATATATAATATTCTTAAATAAACTTATAGTATTTTGATGGAAGTATTGAAAATTTCATAATAAGTCCTACGATAATTGAAAAGGGATACTCTCTCGAATAAAAAAATCCAAAAAGAAGATTTTTATTTCGGAAAGTCGCCTTTGGTATAATGATCTTGAAACTTAATTGATAATAATATTATTTTATATTAAGATGGATTATCGAAGAAATTAAACTGATTATTTCAATTATGGACCTAATTTTTTTATTAATATGTTCCTAAAACTTTAATTGTCCTTTGTTCACCCTTCAAATTATATTTTACCTTCAATATCGAAGTTCAATGTAAATTAAACGATAAAGACAGAATTAAAAGTAAGTACAAGTAGAAAGAATCATTACATGGATAGAGAAGACTCGATATTCGTAATCTTATTTTTGCATTTATAAAGGTGGTTTTAATAGTTAAGCTTTGGTTTATGAGATACCAATGTTCATCTAAAAAATAAGCATAAGAGATAGGCGAAAATAATAAAATATATTATAAGTATTTAAAAATATGATATTTATCTTTTATTCACACAAAGTTAAAAGAAATCAACCCCATCAACATATTTTTAATATGTTTGTTATGCGAAGAATTTATTGATGCCGTGATTAGTTCATAATTATTTAATTATCTAAGATACCTCGTAAAAATATAAAGTTTTTAAAGTGACACCTACAAAAAAAAATTAAGGTATAAAGAGGTTTTCGATCCGATCTCTATGTGAGTGTGAATATAAGTGATTAAAAAATATTTGTTATTTTTTTATATAAAAAATTAATTTTTATATTTGATTATAAAAAGATAAATTATGAAATATTACATGATGAGACAACCTACTCTAATGTAAATTATGAAATCCTTGTCCACGTAGATAAACAAATGAAAGATGAATCTCATCTTTTGGACACTACATTAATAATATTTTTCCTATCAATGTTGACCGATATTGGCTATTTATTTTCATCATTTGACCAATTTCTATCCCAAATAAATTTTCGGTATTGACTTTTTTAATATATATTTTTCATCATTTAGCCACCCATCAACATTGCTTTTATGTTAATTACGCTATCGCATTTCCTAATGCAATAATTAAGTCAAGACACGCTCAGTTTCACTTCTAATTTAAAATTCAATATAAACCATCCCCTTATGATAATATTAGATATTTATTAAATCATGCAACAAACTCAACAAAAGCTAAGAAATAATTCAATAAATCCTTGTTATACTCTTTTTTATGAACAAACAACATAAAGTAAAAAATCATAATTATTTTATATTTTAACATAATACAGAGGGCATAATTACTATTGGCTATAAGTTCTATAATGAACACATGACTATTTCTTAATTCAAATATGTCCTTCCGGGTGCTAATTATAGGATCTCATCCGCATCCGCATCCGCATCCGCGAGGAAGGAGATCCGGTCATCCCACGCACATACGGACACCCACTCGCACCTCCGAGGGACATCGAAACGGTATCAACGAAGCAGGTTTTGGGGGAAACGGTTCTTGGTCCCGTGGAATCAAAAGCAGCCGAGCAAATAAATCGTCGTTACGCGATCAAGAGAGGACAGATTAGAAGAGAAGAGAGAAGGGGGAAAAGGTGATTGGGAAGAGAGGCATCGTGATTTTGGATCCGGCGACCGATCCGGGTGGCAGCCAAAGGAACTCTGGAAGGAAGAGATGGAAGATCTGGGAATCGAGGCAAAGGAAGCCGCCGTCCGCGAGGTGGCCAAGATCCTCCCTCTCCCCGAGCTCTTGGCCTCCATCGCTTCCATCAAATCCGACTACCTCTCCCGGCAACAGGCTAGCCTCGCTCCTTTATTCTCTCTGACCTCATGCTCCTCGTCATTCTCCAAAGATCCTGTAACTTGTCTTCTTTGTTTCCCCCACCCCCCTCCCTCTTTTTATCGAAGTACTCGTATACTATAGAAACATCTAATTCTTATTTTGTTTTAAGAGAAATGATGACTGTTGAGTAGGTTACAGTTTGGTAGTTCATTTGATCCCTGTGGATCTGTTGGGAGTCCTTGATGGTGACTGGTATTATGTCCGATCAAAATTCAAAAAGGCAAACAAGAGAGAGTGATGACTTAGACGAATGAAACAAAGCTTTGAATTAGGTTTCACGACAGAAGTTAGTAGTGTTGTGCTGCAGATGCTTGGAATGGCGCAGATATTTATTGCATATTGTACATCTTTAAGGGCTCGCTAAGCAAGTTGAGAAGGAAATAATATGAATAAAATGAAAAATATGAAAAATAAATCGGATTAATCAGTGTGACAAAATGTTTTCAATTTTGGAGTCTAATGCAGAGGAGCTAGTGGTACATGTATCATGGAAGGAGTACATGCATTTCTAAGTCCTGGCATGTGTACGATGATATATTGTAACTTCGATAAAAGATGGCTAATGCCATGTAGAAAGTTCAATTTGAGCGTTCCTACATCTGCAGTTTCATACTTTGGTGCTTTTACTTTTAACAAAAAGGTGCAGTAATTTGTTTATGATTATTCTGGCTTAATTCTTTTTTCCTTTTCTAAAATTGGAAAGGTGGTCTACTTTGTGGATGTTGTGAACCTAACATATTTTTATCTGTCTATGCTCCATCATGTAGGATTTTGATGATTTTGCTTTTGTGAGATTTATTAAATATGTTTCTCTTCAAATGCTTCCAGGCAAATGACGCGCAACTCAGCACAATGGTAGCAGAGCAGGTAGGTTGTCATTTTCTGAGTTTTATTTAATACACTTCGAGGCCACAGAGAATGCCTTTATCAAGGTGCACAGATTCCGATATGATGTTCTCATGCTGACACACACATACACGCACACATTTTCCTACAGGTTGAGCAGGCACATAAGGGCATTGATGCACTGGCTTTGTCTCAGAAAACAATAAACCAGATCCGTGAAAATTTTTTGTCCATTGAAAGGTATGCTTGTAAACATTATGTGAATATTCTTTGTTTTATGCAAGGTTTGTACCGAATGATACCACCCGTATCGGGTGGTATGTACTAGTCCGTCAGTAGACCGGTACACAGACCACCCGTTACCTAGCGGTACCGTTGATTGAGGTCGTTATCGTCGACGGTAACCGAGGGAGAAGAAAGAGGGAGTTGACGGTGACTGAGGGAGAAGAAAGAGGGAGAAGGTGAAAGGAGAGGCAGAAGGGGAAGAAAGAAATAGGAAAAAAAAAAGGAGAACCTGAGATCGGCGCCACTCTCCTCGTTTGTGGCGACTTCTCATTCACGTGCAGGGAGAAGAGTATCGGCGTCACGAGGCGAAGAGAGGCGACACCTCAGTGAAATATTCTTTTTTTCTGCGACATCGCCCGAGAAGAGAGGGTTACGGAGTGGTTACCTCTCTTATATATATATATATATATATATATATACGGAGTAGTATATCGAAATATACTGCTCGGTATATAGTACCGTACCGAGCAAATCTTAAAATTCTGATATGGTATGAAATTTCAATCCTTGGTTTTATGTACTAACATTTTCTTGGTTATAATAAACAGGTTGTGCCATGAATGTCAGACACTGATTGAGAATCATGACAAGATTAAGCTTCTCAGTAATGCTAGAAACAACTTGAACATGACTCTAAAGGTTGGTCCAAGCTTACTGACCTTTCGTTGACAACTGATGCTGCAGTCAGTTCATCTCTTATAAAACCAGAATGTGCATTTCGTTCTTTTGTGATATCATTCATTCACATTATATACTAGAATCAGAATATGCATTTTGTACAGTTCCAATATCACTCATCAGATGTAACAAGATAGGAACTTCTTCCTCATTAAGCTGGTTTTTATTAGCTCTAGCAGTCAACAGAAACCTTATTGACTTCACTCTGTTATTATCATGATAATTGGCCATTTTTTATAGGATGTTGGAGGGATGATGTCCATTTCTGTTGAAGCAGCTGCAGCTCATGATTCTTTAAGTGATGACAAAGAGCTTATTCACACATATGAGGTGCCATGATCTCTGTGAAGTTATAACATACCACATAGTTTATTGCTCCATAGTCCATACCACCAGCCAAGTTCTTATCATAGTATGAGCTTCTATTATTCTCATCTTATATACATTGCTTCTATCTTTTTTCATAGAGATTAACAGCACTGGATGGTAAAAGGCGCTTTGCACTAGCAGCTGCAGCATCTCACAAGGAAGAGGTTGGAAGGCTGAGGTGAAAATTTCTCACTTACCTATCATCTTTGTTTGACTATAAAATTGTTCTTCTGTTACAGCTTGACTTGATAGAAAAACTAACCAATTAACTTGATGAGCCTAAACTACGTTGCTCGTAATGCTCCCAAATTAGTTGTAGTAGGCCCACTAACCCTATAAACTATCATATTTGTCCTCCCACTTCTGATGTGGGATTGAAAGTGTGACAATTTCACCCTTTTAGTGGTTGACATCCTTGTCAAGAAACATGGCCAGTGCAGAGTCCAGAACTAAATTCTACCTGGCGGAGTGTGAGTTTTTGTTCAGTAGTGGATCCACGCCTCCACATAATGACCTACATTGGCAGGAGCCTGTTGCATTGGGTACACTCTTTTTTAAATGACTCCATGTAATGATGTGCCTCCAACGTTATCACACTCCACTTGTTAGATGCTACTGCAAAGAGTAGATAAGTTTAGACTAGAGGGAATTGTTGAGACTTGAGAGATTTATAAAAGATGTGACCAAATCTTATCCCATTTCAGAAACATAATCCTATTCCAACTCAAATCTAAGGAGACTCCAACTTTATAGTCGAAAAAAATCCTAATTTTAACAAAATTATCAAAACCAACTCAAACACCAAGTCAAATGCCAAATTACTTATCATCAGATCCAATTTAAAATCCAGGCACTATAATGGAAGTTATTTAAGATTTTAAAGAATCTCAATTTTAGTTAAGCACAACTGCTTTACTTGATAGTTTTCTGATGATATTCATGTTCACAGAGAATACTTTGAAGATGTAGATCGGACCTGGGAGACATTTGAAAAAACATTATGGAGTCATATCTCCAATTTCTTTAATCTTGCTAAAGAAAGGTACGAGTGTTCTTTGTATTGCATTTGTAGTTCGATGTAGAGGTACTTTGCTTTAGTCAGTTAATCCTTGTTTGTTAGTCTCGTAATAATGTAATGGTCATTTTGTCAAAGTTTTGCTAGCTTACACCATCTATTTACAAGTTTCATATTTTGGCAGAATTCTTGAAAGGGGGTTTCGCTGACATAATTCTCAGAACTCTGAAGTTCTTTATGCATACTTTCTTTAGGCAGATCTTTGAATATATCCCACAAATTTCTGATTTATTACATGTATACAATTTTAATGCTAGTATTGTGATGATGTGCATTCATCCAACTATGTTATTTTAATTTTTAAGAAAAGAGAAAATTTCATTCTACCTCTTTCCTTTTGTTTACGTGCATCGTGGATTATAAATAAATAAATAAATAAATAAATAAATGTATATATGTGTGTGTGTGAGTGTGTGTGTATATATATACACTTGAATATCTTTTAATTTGATAGAATGTGAATTAGGTATAACCAAAAGCTCCTAAAAGGGGATTGCTTTGTATGACAATTGTTATGGGTCTTAATATGACATGAATGGGGAGTAACCGATTAGGCCAGATATTGTTGTAATTAGTTGATCTTTTATTTCTATAAAGGTCTTTTGAACTCTAGTTGTAGTCTAGGTAAACAAGGTCCATTGATCTGGCTTTGAGTTTGTAATACTGATTTGTAATAATGAAGAACTGATCTAAATAGCCAATTGGCCATCATCATCATCTGACTATCACCTCATTGTCACCATCTTCGTCTTTCTCCTATTCTAAATACTTAGTGCTCCTGACATTGCACTCAAAAATAAAAAAGAAAGGATAAAACATTGTTTTCCTTCTTTGCCACCATTTTAAACTTTCGTTTGCAAACCCAAACCATAAACACATATTATATATTATATAAAACATTTGTGATGCTGTCCTCTGTCAAACTGGAATTGCATAGGAAAGCTATTTAGCTTCATGTTACACCATTGTGTGTCTTCTTGACTCTTTATTCTCTTATGCTCAATCGAGCCAAAAAGAATGAACTAGGCACTTCTGAACTTGTCACATGGTATGCTAGGTTTTATTTGGACAAACAAAATACTGACATATCTTTGACAACTAACAACTTTATTGGAAGAATTTCATGTTACTGGGCCTTTATATCTTAAAGCTTGAAGGAAAGACAAGCTATTAGCAAAGGGCTACTTAAAATAAGAAAAGAATACATAAGAAATAGAAGAACAAGAAAGTGTTAGTTTGATTGGCATCATCAGCTGTCATCTATTTTCTTGGTTTTCTAAATTCTAAAATATGATACTACTGTCTGTCAAAATGTTAATTGTTTTGGAAGATCAGTACATGAATTTGGTTCTATTTTGACCTACCTATTTATCTAATTATTCATGCACTGTTATTGCTTTTGTGAAAGAATAAGAAAGAGCAATTCAGTATGAGCCTTATGATTCTGATCCATGATCGATCTGTTTAAGTGATCTCAAGTAGTCTGATTAATACATGGTATAGTGCACTTCTTTTGGCTGCCTTTGAGATGATCTATTTGGATATTGTTGCATTAATTTGTTGTTGAGCCAAATCATATATATGAATGTACACAGATAACCATTTTGTTATTCACTTCAGTTGCTTCATGGTTTGGTAGTATGAACTTATCTTTGTCTTATTCCAGCTTTTGTTGTTTGGCTTTTACGTCTTACCATCTTTTATTCAATGTTCTCTTCATTGCAGTCCACAGACGCTTGTGCGAGCTTTAAGGTATGTCTCAGGGTTTGACATGTTTTGCTCCAGTATACTGTTTTTATTTTTATCTGGTGGTAATTGGCTCTTTCTGTCGTTTGCTGAGTTATCGCTAATTTTATGAATCATAAAGTTTGAATTTCTTAACCTAAATCTCTATTGAAGTGTTTTTGACTTGTTTAACATAATCTCGGACATTGGAGGTACTATTAATTTTCTTTTAGTTAAGTTTGACTTTTTGTCTCACTTGTTATTAGCCATTGTGTAATGCCTCCTACATGGAATGCCTACAAGGTTTCTTAGAACTTCAGCAACTGTTTCTTCCCACTTCTTGTTTTCTTCTTTCAAATTCCACTTTGAAATGAGCGTGAAAGCTTCCTTTCATATGCTTCACTTTTGCTTAAAGAAGACTCTCATTCAATTTCTTTAATATTTCTACATATTGAAGACTATGTACTCATTTTCACCATTGTTCACTCGATCTTAAATGAAAGATTGTACTAGTTCCTCTAGGATTCTTTTATTTGTCACCTTTTACAGATATGTCAGCAAACTCTTCCTCAACATGCAAACTATTGCTGTTTAGTCTTTGAATTTGGTTGTAGCGTCTAATATTCTAGTGTAAGTTCTGGAGTTGCAAGTTCCATTTGATTGTTCTTGTTTTGTCTGTGATAATGTCCATTTGCATTTTTTTACCTTTGTTTTCTGCATTAAGAAGAAAATGCATGTCACCAAAGATGTCTTTGGCTTCCATTAGAACATAGTGAATATGACTAATTTTACTTTTTTTTTTTGTTTTTTTGTGAACATTTCATAATGCATTAGTGTAATCATCAACATTATCTTTCTGCTGAAAAGAGTCTACAGACTCCTATCATAAGTATGTAGAAGTTGTGGCTTCAGCAATGTTGAATGTTTGTTTGTTTCAATGAGCATTGTCGAAAACCTTGGCGTTGATCATCCTACCAGACGCATTTGTATAGTCTTTGACAATTATTTGGTTGACAAATCGAACTAGATAGTAGGTACTCGATAGCTATCTTGATTCTTGAATTTGCTGCAGATTCATATTCTTTCACAATAAAGCACAATTTAGTAGGCAAGGATGATAATATGAACTAACATACAACTACCGAAATCTTAAATGAAAAAATCTTTCTTTTTGTCTTAGACATAAACAAGAATTTGATATTGAGTACATTTTCAGCTTATACTTGACAGTTTCCTAGATCTGGTTTGCCAAAGTATAGTTTATTAATATTTCTTTGTTCTATCAGCTGATGCTGATTTGGATTATCATAATTATGTATATCTTCAATATTCTATTAGAACTCCATAGTCCCTATTAGGTTATTAGCTACTGGTTATTTTAAAAAACACAACATGCTTATCCATCTTTTTTATTCAAATACCATGGTGTATAACAGTTGAATGTTGTACCACTTTACAGGTCCATGGACCAGTATTGACATAAACAATTTTTTTTAATACTTTTTTCTTGTTAGTGAACCAATATGTATCACACTGTACTGGTTGAATTAGATTTTCTTGCTGGTACTAGCACCAACTAAGAAGGTCATTGACCATTTTGTTCAATACTTGATGAGGAACACACCTAAAAGCTTGTACCATTATGATCAATAGAATTTCTTTCTAATGGTGCATTCTCTCAATGATTATATGTTTAGTGGGTATGCTTCCCATCTTTATCATTCCCTTATTTTTTGCTCAGGCATTTTTTTGTTCTTTTAATTTTGTTATGGCAGGGTAATTGAAATGCAAGAAATCATAGATCAGCAACTGGCTGAGGAGGCTGCTGAGGCTGAGGGTGTTGATACTATGGCATCAATCACGAATCCACTTAGATCTGCAAAGTATTTCTATTGCTATGTGTGTTGTTTATTTAGGAATGACAATTTGTGCATCTAGAGAGCTGCTTTATTGGACATGATTGCTTTATTTTTTAGAATTCCAAAACTTAAAAGTGCTCCAGTGCTTGCATTGAACAAAGACCAGAGGCTATAAAGACTGGAAATTGTTGTGAAGTGATTTTTTTTAAATTATGACTGTTAATAATTTTTGGAGGCAAGTATTCTTCTTGTGAACCAGTCATTCTGGTTTGTTTCCAATCATCAAGTTTACTTAACATGATTTACAAAGATTGCAGATATACCAAGGGTAGCATCACATGTTTTAGTAAACTGCAAAGTAATACTTCTAACTTGCATGATGAGGCAAGCATCACCTTGAAGCATCTTTTTCATCTACTTTTTTCAATTGTATTCTGTGAACAAATCTTGCTGCATATCTGTGCACATTGTTGCCAACTAAGCAGCAGACTTGGTGCTTGAAATCCGTCAAGCACCTTGTTTTTATTAAGTTGTGTAAAAACAATTTTTTGTTTGAGATGACAGGATATGATTAGTTGTAATTTATTATTTTTTTCCTATTCTCAATTAAAATTATGCAACAGCAATTGTTCTCATTTTCTTTGACATATAAAACTTTATTATGGCAAGCTTGTTATGTTATTTTACACCATTAGGCCCTTCTGTTTGAAAATCTGCTATCTAATATATATATATATATTTTATTCAACAATACCATCAAGACAGAATTGTGTATAATGTGTTCTTTGCTTGCTATTAATTTACCTTTTGACTTTTGTAATCATATTTTGCATAATCTGTTGCTAAGATGCCCTTAAAATGTCAGAAAAGGTGCAACAACTGTTTCTCCCAAAAAAGCAGCACAGGAGAAGTTGAAAGGTCAGGGAAAAGGTTATAAGGACAAGTGCTATGAGCATGTCAGGAAAGCTGTTGAGGCACGGTTCAACAAGTTGTTGACAGAGGTATGTTATTCATGATTCAACAAATGCTTTCACATCACACCTGACAATCATTACTTTCAACATGTTCCTAACTTAAATACTGTTCATGCAGCTGATTTTTGAAGATTTAAAAGCTGCTCTAGAGGAAGCTAAAATGGTATGTAATCCTTGCGTATGGAATATTTTCCTGTAAATTGCCCCTACACTGCATGCTTTTCTGGATAGCTTGTGTTTAGATTGTCTGACAATCTTTGATGCCCATGAAGCTTTTCATCAGCGTTTGTGGTTCTTTTCAACTTTTTTTGTAATTACCATATTAGTCTGACATTACTGACATATGTGTGGTGGGCCCTATGGTCCTATGTCACTTTATTTGAAGAAAAGTTAAATTCTGGTAAATGTCTCCTTTGTTAAGAGCTTTTCTAAGTCTGGGAAATAAAATCATATGCCTTATTGTCTTTGACACAGATAATTAATTAGTTGATCAAATTGATGCTTCCAAAGAAGTCTATGATGATCGTGCCACAAGGGATGTCAAGGATCTCTTATATGACAAGAGTTGAAGTTTCAAGGATACATAAGCTTGTAGACGAGGGTCAAATCATGGCTTTATATCAGTGTTGAAGATTTAAAATCTAAATATGCCATCATAGTGTAGTTGCTTTGATGACGTCCTACTGTTGGTACCTAGCAGTGAGAACAACTACAATAACAAATCAACTCAATAAGATTGAAATGGTAAGCTAGCAGAGAGAAGTAACTGGAAGTCAATGTAACAACTCACAAGAAGCTGTAAAGAAACTGAGTTTTTTTCAAATCAAGTTGTCTTTATGATACCTCAACAGGAGACGTGTACAATCCCTGAAATACATTTGTATTCAATTATGTTAGAAACTTTAAAGAGAATGCATTTATCTAGGACAAGCTAAGTTCATGGCTTATAGTAGCAAACCATTAATAAATGATTCAACTTTTTGTATGAACATGCCCTCATTGTTCATCATTGGAATTAAAGAATTAGATGAACAGATTCCTTGATTTGGAGAAAATAGATGAAATGACATTGAAATTAACATTAAAATGAGTAATAAATTAAGCACGGTTCGTTGTACCATGGCATACTACCCGGTATGGGCGATACATATTGGTTTGAGAAGAGACTAGTACGGGTGATACATATCGATCTGTTGGTATGTCCCATCATACTATATGTCGATATGTTGGTATGGATCGGTACGTATCGTACCGATGGCCAATTGGTATACCAGTATGAATCAGTATGAAATTAAGAATACTTGGGAATTGGGATTACATCACAAAGAGTTATCTTCTCAACTGTGGTGTTTTAAGTTACTAAAAGGTTAATTCATGACTTGGGCTATTGTTGACCAGCTTGGCTTGTTGGACTTTCATGGGACTGCTTCAAGTGTAGTATATAATTGCAATTAAAATTTCAGCAATTATTAATGAGTTTTTATTTCTTCTGATGGTACTAATTCAAGGTGAATGTTTTGGAAGTCTTAAATCTGAATAAAATCCACTATGAACATTTTTCTCCATGGATTTTCTCCACAAGCCATGGAAGTCTTAGAAAAGTACTAGCATAATATATCTGCAGGGTTTTAGATTTATGTGTCTGTTGTGTGCTTTTTAGTGGAAGCAACATAATTTCCATCAGTATTTAAAGTTTTTAGTTTTCCTAGTCATATGTATATTGATGATATTGTTGATAATATTTTGTAGATTGGTGACGAGCTTGCTGATATATATGACTATGTGGCTCCTTGCTTTCCACCAAGGTTTATACATAAAGTCTTAATTTTTCTAACTGTCTTCTAGATACACATTGTTTTATGCTGTTTACTGTTATTTTCTGAACTCATTGACACATTTTGTGGACTAAAACTTTTATTTTAGGTTGTCTCTTCTGACGTTTTTGACACTTGAAACAATCAAGTTGCTATGAACGATTTTTACAAATTGACACATCTTTATATTAGCTAAAAATGATATTAGCTGACAATATTTCCATACTACTCATGAAGATGCTCTGAATAAACTTTCAACTGTCTTTAAAGCTTGTAAGTTGGTTAAAATATGGTCAAAATGTTTGGTTGAAGATCTACTTTATCTTCTGCAATCTGCATCATTAATTTTCTTTTTTCTTTCTTGCAGATATGAAATTTTCCAGCTCATGGTTAATCTTTATACTGAAAGATTTATACAAATGCTTAGATTGCTTAGTGACAGAGCAAATACGTTGACAAATTTGGAGATCTTAAAGGTAAAGACACTTGATAATAGAAGGAAATCTCTTTCTCAACGTAAATAATACATATATTTTCTTTAGTTGTACAAGTGCATATTCAATTTTACATCCTCTTTTTTTCGCTTGCAGGTAACTGGTTGGGTTGTTGAGTATCAAGATAATCTGATTGGTCTTGGTGTTGATGAATCCTTAGCCCAAGTTTGCTCTGAAAGTGGTGCGATGGATCCTCTCATGAATGCATACATTGAAAGAACACAAGCAACAACCAAGGTATTCTTTCACTATGTGCTCATAAATAATATACTGAGTTATCTTTCATTATGGAATTTCTTCTATAGAAATGGTACACAAATATTCTTGAGGCGGATAAGGTACAACCACCAAAGAAAACAGAAGATGGTAGATTGTACACACCAGCAGCTGTTGATTTATTCAGGATACTGGGGGAGCAAGTGCAGGTTGTTCGGGAAAATAGCACTGATGTCATGTTGTATCGAACTGCTCTTGCAATTATTCAGGCAAGTTTCCTTACATCATATCAGAATTTTGTTATTGACGAAACACTACTTTAATACCCTATCCCTATTCTACTTTATAATTTAGTGCTATATGATGACCCTTGACCTATGTGAAAATGCCTACATCTCTGTATCTCTCTTTCACTCTTGTATACATACAGACATCATTTTAATTTTTTTTACATTAGGATATAGCAGCTAGTATCTACCGAACCTTTAAATTCTTTTACTTTCACCTTCTTTCGCCCGTGTATCATATTTATTTTGCAAATTTTAGTTCAAATTTTTTGAAGCTTACCCATTTTAACTGAGTAGTGGCAATCCTTATAAAAACTGCTATATTGCTCTATTGCAATTTTGGAATCATGGGTTTTACTTTTACAAATGAACTCTTCATCTAGGGGTAAAGCTGTGCACATCTGGTCCTCACTAGACCCTACAGTGGAAGAAGCCATTTGGATTGCATCCTTTTCACATGTTTACCCATCTGTTTGGATTATGTAATACCTATCAAAGTTTTATTTTCATATGGCAGGCTGATTTGAGTTAAAAAATGTTTGAATGTGATATACAATCTGGAAGAAAAAAATGAAGAAATTTCTTGTATATATTGTGCTTCTTGATTATGATTTTAGATTGGCTGAAGATAGCTTAGTTCATTATGGATTTGTGAGTTGAAACTTGAAAGAAATTTGTTTGAATGTAATACTGGATTTAAGTTTTTGGTGAAACATAGAATGTAATAAGGTAATTGGAGAATGGATGAAGAAGGAAATTTATGCAAGTTATGACTGTCAGTTTTTTTGCCATAAAGAAAATTTAACGAGTGACACGTTCGCAAGGGGAACAACAGAACAAAAAAAAAAGTTTTGATAATATCAATATGAGGTCATATTACTTAGGTTTTTGTTCAGAAATAACATTGGAAACTAAGATAACAGTCACCATGGGTAAAAATGATGATTACCTAGTTTAGGTGGTTCAACATGCAAGAAGATTTGGTTGTCTTTGATGCCACAGAAAAAGAAAATTCCACTTTTATGTTATCATGTTCTTTCCTGCTGGTACATTAATCATCTTGCTATCATCTGATCTTCTTTTATGATTTCTGTACATTCAGGTTATGCTTGATTTTCAAGCAGCAGAAAGACATAGGCTCGAGGAACCCGCTGCTGACATTGGTCTAGAACCTATATGTGCCATGGTTTGTGGTGTTTACACTTCTAATCTAGGTTTTTTAAATTTTCTACACTATATAACTTGAGGTATCATATACTTTGGTTGGTGTCAGATCAACAACAACTTGCGGTGTCATGAACTTTCAATGGACTTAAGTAACAACATACTGGAAGCTCTTCCACAGAACTATGCTGAACAGGTTATCATATGTAATTATGCATGCTTTCTCTTCAGAAGATTATTATGTTACCAGAAGGAGATCATATGCACTTGGTTTGATGTGTATGACTTACTCTCTGATTCTTGATCAACTGCTCCATTACACAATACACCCCTATGTTGCATTATCAAAAAATATAATAAAAAATTATTTGGCATAATTCATTTGTGTAATGGCATTGTCACTGCAGGTCAATTTTGAAGATACTTGCAAAGGTTTCCTCGATGTTGCCAAGGTTTGTCATTGTCAGATTGCAAGTTTATACCATGTTTTATTCTCTCATACGATACTTGGAATTGATATTTTATTTTGGGTTATATATCATTTTGGTAAAACCACGATAATAGTTTTGAGTCAACTATGATGAACTTTGCTTAACGGGATCTGCCAGTCCTAGTTAAAGAGGTTAAGTAGAGTAGCTCATAGCTGAGCTCTAAAAACTTGTGTAGTTGTATCATTGATTCTTTAAACCATTTTATTTTGGTATCTATATTTTTAGATGGAACTCTTGAAAGGATAAATGCATGGAGATATGTTATGCTGTACAATCATGTTATTTAATAAGTTGACAGGTATTACAATCAATTGTTGATATCTTTTGAATATATTACAGGCTTGTTAGTTCCATATTTTTTTAAAGAGAATGATAAGTCAGTCCATACAAGATATTTACTTATACTGTTTTTGTTTGGGTTGAGACTATATTAAAAACAAAGAAGAATTATCCATTTTCTCTAATGGGATAAGTAATAATACAGATGAAGGGAATAGCTAATTCTGGTATTTTGGTACAATATGCAATTCTATTAGTTTAGGATGGGGCTGTACAATGATAGTGTTGTTCCTTTGTGATCTAGGAAACTAGGGTTCGAGTCACAGAAAGAGCATCTATTTGGGGTAAGGCTGCATAAACCAGCCTTCCCAAGATCCTTCTTTGGTGGGAACCTGGTGCACCTTTTTGGGCAATTCTGTTCGTTACACCATTTGACCAAAAAAGCAAATTCCCTTGACTAGTCATAATAGTCCTATAAAAAGAGGCCATATAACAAGTTACTATAAGATAAATCGTTATTCCATCACTCGGTTCTCTAACCAAATGATCCCCAAGATTTGCTCGAGTAGTAAATGGATCATTTTGTTGACTGTTATAACTTATAAGCTAATTCTGTTTTAGATATAACTTGTATTTTCTATTGGAAACTAGTTAGAGTTTAGTTTGGTACTATTATTCAAACTTTAATTATTAGTGAATTCAAATTTTTGCAGGGAATGAAGGTCAATTTGATTATAGTTGTGCCTTAGTGGTGATATCCAAAACTTAATTGATTAGAGCAATATCAAATGGGAAAGGATAGTTTCACACTTTGTATTCATCAACTTTAGTGAATATATTGATAAAATCTGGCTAGTTATATTCATGAGGTGACTCTAGCTCGGAAAATTGATATAAATTTGCAAATTTTTACCATCATTACTTGTTACCGTTGGTAAGGTGGATGAATATTAGAGAAGCTACAGTAAAAATAAGTATGTTGCACTGTTTATGATTGTTCTTACAGTTAAGGGTACCTCAAAAAGTGCATCTGTTGAGGTTATGTGGACAAAAAAATGAGAACTCTCGAGTATGAGAAACTTTAGAGTATAATATTCTAATAATCATAATGAATTCCAGGAGAAACATCTTGTAGATCTTCCTTTTGCTGAAGGTATCGTTCCTGAAGAAACAGATGACCAAGTTGTGGCTAACAAAAGTGGTCATTGCAGGGAGGAATGTAGAACTTATCATAGATTGTATCTGGAAATGATATGTTCTTTATAGGTTTCATAAATCAGTATGCCAGAATCCTCCCAAATGTAACTGAGATTTATGAGAAATCTGACGTAAACAATGAAAAATACGCACCTTATTTATACTTCTTCAGCATATTTTCTCCTGTTCTTGCACTTTTCTCTTCACTCTGGCCTCCCATCAGTGTCAAATCAATGCAAGGTTGTGGCAGTGTTCATCAAAAACCTTGAAAGCAAGAGAGGCTCAAATTGTATAAAATCTTTGGTTTATATCTTTGGAACTTCTTTGGACCAGACCAGTTTGTATCTTGATCATAGATGCAATTATTTGTTAGAAAATATGATTGAACCATTCCAGTTGCTAGGTTCTGATATTCCCACTTTCGAGCCTTAGGAATCAAATTGCTTGTTTTGTGCATGAACTGATACTTAAAAACTTGGCCATGGGAATTTAGCTTCTGATGTTTGGCTAGATTTGACAGAAGTCTCTAATAGGCATTGCTGAGTTCATCATACTTAAAGACACAAATATAGGGAGAGTCAGATGATGTTAATATCCAAAGCCTATGAAAATTTAGTTTGCAAAATATACAGATGTAAGTCCAAAATATGCAGCATACTTTGCTATTTTCTTGATTCAAGTAATATGCATATTCATATAATTATGCATAGTATTATTATTATTATTATTATTAATAGGAAATGATATATTACCTGAGACCCTAAACCTTTACTCATTGTTTTTCCTTAACATTTCTCTCGAATGATCATCAACGACTTCCTGTTTCTTAATTCTTGTACTGAAAAGCCATTCTTTCATAAAATTTGATCATATGCCTTTGATTTGGTATAGTATATATACATACATACATACATACATACATACATACATACATACATATTTATATATATGTGCACGCATGCACGCCACGCACGCATGCACGCACGCATACATATATATATACATATATATATATATACATACATATATATATACACATACATATATATATACACACATATATATATACACATACATATATATATATACACATACATATATATATATACACATATATATATATATACATACATATATATATATATACATACATACATATATATATATATACATACATACATATATATATACATACATACATATATATATACATACATACATATATATATACATACATACATATATATATATATACATACATATATATATATATATATATATATATATATATATATATATATATATATCCCCTGTTCAATACTCTGACAGGATGTCTTAGGAGGTTATTAAACAACATATTAGAAATTTAGAATCTCTTAAAGTGGCTTAATAGAGGTGGCAAAGTGATATAAGACGCCTATTAAGTGTTGCTCATTCTATTGTTTGTAGATCCTTGAAGGAATAATTAAACTAAAGAGCTCTGCGAATACCTGTATATATAATATCCGTTTTACTGTTTTTTGATCAAGTACATGGCTAGATTGTTATTTGAATTGCATATTATTTCGTAAGGTTTCTTCTCTTACTAGTTTGCGGTTGTTCTTATGGGAAAATGATGTAGGAAGCTATCATTCAGACTGTTCATGTAATTTTTGAAGATCCAGGCGTGCAAGAGTTACTTGTCAAGCTTTACCAGAAAGGTATGTCTCTCGGTAGCATCTTTTTCAATGCATTCTCACTTTTTTAATATACCTTGTTGTATTAGCCATGAGACATTGGACTGCATAACACGTTGTATTTATCATTGTAGAGCAGCACTGACAACATGGAGGGTCAGACTGCTAACCTTTATCTGACAAGCTTGACATAGTTTGACAAAGATATGCCATGATATGTGGCATCCTGGCCGTACCATTGCCTTGTGGCATATTGTGGCATGTGATACCTCTCCCTAAGGCAAATAAGAGCCACTAGCAACCTCGTCTCTCTCCACAAGTTTCTATGCTCATGAAGTCAATGTTTTTATCTATGTTAGTTTTGTTATCAAGCAAACTCTGTGCCGACACATTTAGTTGCAAATTTTGCAGATCATATATGTGCATACTACTGTTTTGAAGATCAAACAATTTTTGGTTTCTTTATCCTCAAAGATGATTGTTTTAGTTTATCACTTGTCTTCATGCCTATTATCTCCCCATAGTGTTCATGTTTTTCCTATGCATATGGCATACTAGTTTTAAGTTGCCCTATCATGTCTAGTATATGGGCCATCATGTTGCATATATTAAAACTGTATGTTAGTCTATGTATTTCAATAGTGTAAATTACTTAATCAGTAATGTGTTAATTTGTTATAGTTTTCAGCCTCTCTACTAAAGCCAGTAAAATGGTGTTGCCTTTGGATGATGTAATCTATAATGAGCCAAATTCAGTATCATGTATCATGTTTTTAGTGTGCAGAATTATTTTGCTGACTTCCTTGCTTATTGCAAACTTTTTCTGTTGGTTTCAGATTGGTATGAAGGAATGGTTACCGAGTATTTGGTTGCAACATTTGGTGATTATTTTGGAGATATCAAAGTGTAAGCCTTATCTAGTTTAGTTTAGTAATTATTTTGGTGGTATAGATTGTTGAATCATGTTTTTCTTGTTGTCTAGCAATTTGTAGGTTGCTTTTATAGTATGTCTACACCAATAAATGAATCACCCAATTACATGTAGCTTAATGTATTCATTTTATTGTTTATTCATATCAAACTTTTGAACTTCGAAGGAGAGAGCTTCGTTAACTTCTCTTGACCCTTTCACATCTTATTTTAGTAACTTGTTAGACAAATCTGGAACCTATTCTAAACATTCCTTAGTTATTTTATAGGGCACATAAATACTAACCGAACCATTTGTTTGTCAGTTATACTTATCAGCTCATTTCCGACTCTATACATGTTGCTAGTATAATTTATGAAACGGTCAACCTCAATACATAGGGATACAACCGTGATCTTTATTTTCAAAAACCAACAAATGTAATTTTCTGAGCCTATTTAGTATTATTTGTTGACCATCTATATGTGACTATCAATCAATGCGATCAGGAGCAGAAAAATCTGCTGCTGCTACTGGCTTTGATGCTCTCCATTACTGTTCATACATGCAGGACTTACCATGTAGAAGGAATTGTATAATTTGTCCGCACAAGGTCTATGCAGCCTATTCATGTGGCCACTTAAAGCCAGGCAGTTGCATAAAGTTGATGATACTTTTTTAAAAAATTTAATGTGGTGATAGACTAAGGAACTTGATCTGTAGTTTAGTTTTTGCTGCAATTATTTCTAAATTTATCCATGTTTACCATGTCAACCCTTTGTTAACTGTTCTTCCATGTTAAACTTATCTTTTTCTTTAGTTACATTGAAGACCGATCATTTAGAAGGTTTGTTGAAGCCTGCCTGGAGGAAACAATTGTGGTTTATGTTGATCATCTGCTTACACAGGTTTGTATCACCAATCTCCAGTAAGATAGCTTATTGTCAAACACAAATTCTTTCGGAAACTTTAATGACATCCATGCATATAAGGTTTCATATCTTATCTAATTCATGTATCTTCACTATGCAGAAAAACTATATTAGGGAAGAGACTATTGAGAGGATGAGATTAGATGAAGAGGTACTTATGGATTTCTTTAGGGAGCACCTCAGTGTAACAGTGAGTATCTGTCCTCTTCTCTTCCTTCTTTCTTCTTTATTTTGTAACAGTTTGTATCTTTTGCATCTGTCATGTTAAGATGCTTGTGTAGAGAATTTTGGAGTATGCATGTAGCAGATTAAAGAATGATATTTTATTATCTTACAACTACCATAATTTCTTGGTTTGTGCATGTATTTCTGGCCTTTGATCTGATTGTTATTTGTTTTACCTCAGAAAGTTGAGAACAGAGTCAGGATTCTGAGCGATCTTAGAGAGTTAGCTTCAGCTGAAAGCCTGGACAGTTTCACCCTTATTTATACAAACATTCTTGAACATCAAGCGGACTGCCCTGTAATTTCTTTCAATTTAACTTTAAGCTGTTGTTGATGTATAGTCAATTATAGTGTCATTTTATGATCCGTTAAAGAGTTATTGATAGTTACTGATGTTTAATGATACCTTCTATGAAGAGATATCCAGTTACACACTCTACTTATATTCTTTAAATCCTTATGCAGCCTGAAGTTGTTGAAAAACTTGTTGCACTCAGGGAGGGCATACCACGAAAAGAAGCCAAGGAGGTAATAATAATATTTTATTTCATCAGTAGTGCAACTGTGTTGAAACTTTGATATTTATGGCTTTAACAGCCAAAAAATGGTACACTGAAAGCATGCTGCATATGATCTTCTGAGCCAGAATGAACAACCAGAATGAATAAATATGGTTAAGTTTGTTGCTAGCTGAAGGTTTATATAGCTCTATGGGCCCAAACAGTTGTTTAGCATATCTTTATGTAAATGTGATCATCCTCCAGATTTTGACATAGAGACAATGAGGTGCTATTATTGGTTACATACAACCATGCAATATTTTTTTAGTGTACTTGTAATGGTAGGAAACTTTCAGTTTAGTCACATTAGGATCAAGAAAATATGAAGACATCCAAATAAGGTGAGTCTGATGCCCTGATATGCCCACTGTGGTTAATGATGTTGGGTTGAATTGGGATGTTTGACTAGATGCTGACACTTGTAACTTGGGCTTTTAAATATTTCAGATCATGTCACGAAAGAGTGTTTAGTAAAAGAAATTGACTTTAGCAAGGTCATCAAGTCATGATAACTTGGTACTGGAATGACAAGGATGTTCAATAGAAAAGAATGACAAAGATGTTAGGCATTTGAGTGGAGGTAACTTTTCAGGTCCTCATAGCACACTTTCCCAATAATTTGTAAAAAAAATGGACCTTAACCATGTGAATAATGCTGAAACACAAATTACCTCCAGGAGTATCATTCCAAACCATTCTCATTTGTAGGATTACTGGGGCATATAATAATATGACTTTGTTTTTAACTCTTTAAGGTCATCATCTTTTCCCAATCGGATATAGAGTTCGAGCATGTAGATATGAATTATTTTAAAAAAGCCATCTTTTCCCAAGAACTTATTCCTATTTATGAGGGCGCTATAGACTGATGTGTACTTCCTTTCCCATAACACAGACTTCTGATATGTATGTTTGCGTTGTTTGATTAGGTGGTGCAAGAGTGCAAAGAAATATACGAGCACTCGCTCGTGGATGGCAACCCTCCAAAGACGGGCTTCGTCTTTGGTAAGGTGAAGTGCCTTGCAGCGCCTAAAGGCATATGGAGGAAGCTTGCGCAGTAGCCACTGCAGCAGCAAGGGAACCTTTATATTCGATTTTGTAGATAATGGATAATTTGTTGGTTTACACACATTCTTTAATTTCATCATTCATTACTCCATCATGGTGTGTTCTATCTTTAATTTTTCTTGGTTGCCGTGTGATCTGTTGTTGAATCTCAAACTAATTTCTTTGTTTTAGAAAAAGGGTGAGGAGCTGAAATGATTCTGAGGGAGATTTACTAAATAAGCAGTGGGGTTAGTGTAGCAGTTGTGAAGGAACATTATGTCAATTTGGAAGGAATTGTGCACTTGAGAATAGTCTCATTACTAGGGACTTTGAACAACATTTTTCGTATTTATGCCTAATAACCGAAGGTGTTGTTTTATCCGTCACTCTAGATATCAATAACTTAAGTGAGTATGCCATTTTAGGTAAATTCTTAAGATTAGAGGAAAATTACTTGTATGGAATGATCAAGGATGACTTTTAATATACCGACATGATTAAAGATTGACACGAAGATATCTACGACTTGTATGGAATGATCTTGATATTAATTCTGTTTTCATTGCTTCTTCAAAAAGAAAATATAGTCTAATCCCCGTCGAAATGGCTTCACGAGTGCGGCCATAGCTACGACTCCATATATGAACCGTGCATGGCAAACGGCTGCTTTTCTATATTCGAATGTGATGGCATATTATCAGGACGGTAGTGTGTTCGTTTGTAAATGATTAGTCTGTTTGAAATCTCTTTATGGTTTTATGTTCACCTATAACAAAAAAAATATGGGTTAGAGAAAATATTTAATTTGAGATTCACAAACAATCATTTCAGCAAATACTTGATAGATAATACAAATTATAAATACGTAAGCTTTGAACGATAGCAGGACAAAATCCAAGGTGATTCACCGTAGACCAAAGTCTCCATAAGTGTCTACATGACACTGTTGCGAAACAAAATAATGAATCAGTTTTGGACATTATTCAAAAGGTCCATCCAGTCATGTGTCACCCGGATAGTTCTTGGGTGTTGTACTGACATACCGTACCATTCTACGAAGCTAGAAAACCCTTAAAATGATTGCCTTGATAACCTATTTCTAAGTAGTTTTACCTTTGTGCAATGAATGCACATAACCTGTATTTACAAGCTTGAAACGATCAATATACAAGAGCATTACATCGAACACCCCATTTATAGCTTTGTTTGTGGCATTATCTTTCACTTATTCGTTTCGACGTCCTTAGCTAAATCTTTAATATTCTGCTCTAGTTGTAACGTGCCTCTGAGCTCCCAAATGTTCTCTATTGCTGTTGTTGAGTAGTTGACATTTGATCTGCCATGCTGCTTCAACTCACCGATGATTCTGACTTTGGTATATGATTGATTGAGTTATGTTGATTCTTGTTGGTTCCTACGAATCATTCAAACGAAGAAAAAGACCTTTTATGCGTTAGTCTCTTAAACGTTTCATACCACTTGAATTGGGAGGATATTTATTGGAGTTTTAACTAATAGCGCCTCGTAAACTAGTTTTGGGGTCTTTCCTTCATAAAGTTTGCCCATCGAATCCTCTTTTACTTGTCACCTTCATGTATATTCGCATCACTTCCACTTTCAATTGATATTTTGTTAGGAAATAAAGTGGACAATCAACTCTCAATAGCACCGATCACCATTAGTGAGGATTTGACAACTGTTGTCTTATGTTAAGTTTCTTTGATGAATCGCTAAACCTGTGTATAGCTCCTCTACTGATAAATAAGGGAACTGGAGTACTCAGTTTCATCCATTCTCTTAAGAGTTGAGAAGACAAAGGTTACTCAACTTTGTCCGCCTCCTCGAGGGTTGTACTCTATACATCAAGTTGATTATTAGCCATCATTTGCTCTTTATCACATTTCTGAAGCACCTGAAGTATTTGCACTCCTTGCATTGAGTTAGCTATTACGATTCATCTTCTAAATGCTATCGAACTTCTGGAATACAAGAAGTTCTGCTCGAAAAAAGTTAATCTCATCTTGACTTAGAGCAAGTCTCTAATAGTTTTGGTCATCTTTGGAATTATACTATCTTCTCCACATCTCTATCGCATACTCATCTAAGTAGAAAAAGTACAAAACTGTATATTGTCTACTTCGTTATTTGGTCGAGCACTCCTGCATCAACTCAAAGTCCTTTACTTTCGGCTATTTTGACGAGAAGCTTGTTGACACTAGTCTTACAAAGTTCCCTGGTCTCTGCCCTTTAGCCTTGTCTCAGTACTTGGAGTTTACCTTTGCATTCTCCACCTCGTTGGTCTCTTTCACGACTAAGTGCTCTCCCTCCATGAAAGCAAGGGATCGATGACTCCACGAAAGTCTCACCTTTATTATTGCACTGCTATTCGTCACCTCGCATCTGCATCCCTTTCTTCATGATCGGTAGATCCGCCTCTCGATATTGTGGCACTCCTTTAACTCCACCTATATTCTAACCGAAGCTTAGTTTTGGGTAACTAAGTCCCTTTAGACTCATCGTCACTTCTTCACCCATTTCGACCATCTACTTCAACACCCCTATGTTCTCCAAGTAGTTTCCTTTAATCGATGGAAAGATAGACTACAACTTCCATGCATAGTCTCCACCATCATATTGTAAGGCTTGCATCAAATTTGTTTTACTTAGTTTCCTTGGTAACAACGTTTGCTTACTTGGTTTTGTCCTCTAACTTGTCGGGCTCCCTTAAGCGAATGTGAGCTTTGAAACAATCCAACTCTCCAATCGCTCTGAATATACCTCTGTATGATCAAGCCACCCCATAGGACTCACTAGTACTTGCACTGAAAATTTTCCTTAGTGGTACACAGCCCTCATATGTTGATGATCAAGGCTTTCATCTGATGCCAAATTCGATGCACTCACAGAAGACTTGACTTTGCGATACTATAACATTCACTCCTTGAATCTATAGCCCTTCTTACCATCATGTTGTTCACTAAAGTGGAGTTCCCAATAACTCTCGATCATACCTTCGTATAATCAAGTCCCACATGGTACTTCTCCTGTGTGTGTCGTATTGCCTTGAATTGTTCCACCATGATCCACTGCATCATATCACCTCCTGGTGACATCTCTAGTGTATTTTGATCTTTGTGGGATGAACTTGGATTGCTATATCACCACATGTGGCCTTTGCCAACACATCATAGGGTCTTTGCTACCTTCGATTGTATTGATTGTATTCACTCATTTGGTAATCGACCTTCGTCCACCCACTCTCGGGTCACACTCGGACGAAGTACAACTCTAGGACAATCCATCGCTTAGTTCGCTAAAGTTGGTATGCCATTGTTTGGATTCCGGGCCTCTGCACCCCCCCCTCACCCAACAGCACAATCTTCGCTACGCATCACTCCTTTCGTGGCAACTCGAATGACAGGACTGCGATATATTCTTCAAGAGTATCCGCCTCCACATCCTCTTACCCCATGCTACGACCTTTTGACCCAAATTTCACATTCGCAAGTTAAGTTCCCTTAGTTTTTCTATCAAATGCTTCATCGAGATGAGGTGCATATGCTTTAAAGCTCCCTTCGTCTTTAGCATTATGCAAGATGAGTCCACTCTATCAAAATGATAGACTCATGGAATGACATGATCCCGCTCTTGTCTCTATAAGAGTTCATATTCTTAACTTCTGTCAAAGGAAAGCTTTGTCTCGACACCATGTTTCGTCTTCTGTGTCGACTCCTTTCATGTGGCTTGGGCACTTCACCAAGTTCCACTCAAGTTGCTTTGCCCCTTGGTTTGCATTGAGTTGATGGTGGCCCTTGTGTCCACCATTCCACGGGTCACCTCTTCATTGAGTTTGATTTTCATATCGGCTCTAAGTGTACATTCGTTTGGTTTTGCCTTAGGTCACTCCTCCACTTGATCTCACAAACATCTACCAACGTATTATCTTGTGCAAGATCATGCAATGACTCCTTGTCACTCGCTCGATTTGTTGAACTTTGTAGAGTTGTTGTCTTGAGATACCCCCCCTCAACATATGTGGCCTGTTGCATATAATTTTCCCTCTAGAGAACTGAGACTTATCCCTCATGAATATCTGTCATGTTAGAGCAACTTTCCTTTTCACATCCTTCCCTTTAGAAATTTTGAAAACAACCATTCCCTTGGATTACTTTATCTTATCGAACAAACTATGCATTGTTCTGCCCTCACGAACACATTTGCTATATTACGACTCTTCACCAATATAAGCCCCCGATGCACCCCTCATAGCCTAGCAATATATTGAACTTACTGCACACTTTAGCCTTGAGATAGCCATGGACATTCCATCATCCGCATACAAGCCCTTACATGAGTATCAAATTCTTCGAGTTAACAATTCCCCTCACATTAGTGAGTTTTGCATAACTTTTTCAGTCACTAAATAATGCATCCTATGTTGCACGGTCTCATCCTTTGCCAAGCGCTCCACTTACCTTGAGCATCATCAAGTTTGGTTGCCACTGTCGAGTTGTAGCTCGAACTTAACCATCATAACCTTTATGCACTATGCATTCTTCTTAATTTGCTTATCCTTGTGGTGCCTCTCGTGGAAAGGGTTAACTATTCCTCTAAATTCCAATCTAGGATGCTTGCTTCTCTCAACAACTCCATTCCCTATATCTCAACACCCGTTTTTTCCAAATAGTTATGCATGTTGATTGCTTTCAATGTAACCCCACTAAATCCTCTTCGCATGCTAAGTGTTTCTAAGTATGCTTGTCTCGTTCTGATACCATATGTTACAAACTTAGCTAGTTTTACCCAAGTTATACGACACCCTTACATGTTCGTTCGTAAATGACATACAAAAGACATATAATGAATCATTTCAATAAACACTTGATAAACAATAAAAATTACAAACATGAACTTTGCAAGCTTTGAATGATCACATGACAAAAGATCAAAGGTGATCTACCATAAACTAAAGTTTCCATAAGTGCCTATATGATATTTCTATGGAAACAATATAGTGAACCAACCCTGAACACTATTCCAAAGATCCATTGCCACTCGAGTAATTCTTGGATGCTATACTAACTGACACTTGCACTACTCTACGAAATTAGAAAACCCCCAAAATGATTACGAAATTAAAAAACCCTCAAAATAATTATTTGGTTTGTTTCTGAATAGTTTTACGTCTGCACGATAATTGTATATAACCTATATTTACAAGTTTGAAATGATTAAAAAATCAATCAAAATAAGACCGTCAAACCTACTGTAAAAAGTCCACGGGATCACAAGTTATTGTCAGCAGTTAACTGTCATCAAATCAGCAGCACTACAGTCCGAAAATTGTGATCCTCCGGTTGGAATTCCGCTGTGGTTCTTCGAGTGTTCTATTCGTACACATCTTCATCTGGTAAGAAATATGGCTTTTGTCAAATAACAAATCTAAACTAGACATGTAAATTTGCAAAAGCAATTACCAAAAGTTTGAGCAAAGATATTTTTTTATCAATATAATGCAGCATATATGGTTTCAAATATCTATCAGACCAATTATTGGTACGGAATTATAACTTTTAGGTCCTATCAAATAACAGTATCAAAACAGTGTTATTCAATCCATCGGAACCATATCAATCCAGTGAGTTATCCAAGTATTGGACCACGATTTAAATTCTTCATATAAATTGTGAACTAATAAGAGGGTTCCTCTTAGATTCAACTGAGGATATGCCAAAATCAAGTGACAAATTGCAGATTTTCTAGCTGAATTGATGATAAAATTAAAGTATCAAGAGAAACTTACGTTCTTCTTCCTCCATATTTAAATCGTCCTCATCGTCATCAAAATCGATATTCTGTAAGAATAAATAGTTCAAACAGTGAGAAGGAAACTAATCATAAATGATAATAATAGACAATTATGTATCTGCTTGCAGCTAAATAGAAACCAATTAGTTAAGTCAGCCAAACAAACCAAATGAAAAAACAAAAACATTGAAGGACTTCATTCAGTCAACCAAATAAATACTACAACAACAGTTATCTGCAGTATCTTGTTGGGAGAGGAGCTTTTAGATGTGGAATGAAGTCCAGGAGTGTCCATCCAGTGTTCTAAATTTTGGTTTATGAGCTTGCCTACATATCCAAAGTTGGTCATTAACCACCTTAGGCAAGGGTTTATTGAATGGTTGCATATGCAAAATATGTGCTCATGCTAACAGCTTGTGTAGCCATCATATTTTCCACATAATTTGAACCTTTTCTCCCTATAGCTTTCATATCCCTTCCTTACTGGTGCACTACCTGCTCCTGTAAGATGATGTTCAAAATACCCTTGATAAAGTTGGCAACATCAACAAGCCTCCAACTTCCTTACTGGTGCACTACCTCCAATATCTTTTTGTTTTTTTTTTTTTCCGCTAGTTTGGGAGAGCTTCCTAAATTACAAACAATCCACTCAAAGGCATGTCTAGTCGTTGCATAATTCTCTAGAAAACAAATCCTTGACTTTTGAGATGAAAGGAATCTAGCGAGACATGACAATGCAAATAAGTTTTTTATTATTCTTCTCTAATTGATTCCTGACCCACAAGCCATAGGAGTTTGGTCCAAATCAAGATTCCTTGACTTGCTAGCAGGCAAGTTGGGTCGGGATTAGCCCCATAACACCTTTACTACTACATCTCAACCAAACGTCCAAACCTAACCATTCCCATAAATAACTTATGGAATAACAAATTTTGAATTATGTTGACCTTATCCATCAAGCATACATTCATGTACTGCAGACAATCAGCATACCTACCTGCATCAAATTGATCTTCAAATGATATAGAATTGAACATAACAATTCTTATTGTCCCCTAGTTAATAGGAAACCAAGGGTTGATAGGCTGTCTGCCAAACAAAGTTCCTACTAACTGCAGTACAATACTACTATACCAAACTGACTATGATGGAATTATCTAATAGGGTACAACCACACAATTGATTTGTGGAAAGTTGAAAAGAATATCACTTGAATACAACCTGGATTATAGATGATTGGAAAAATCAACTAGATGTTCTTTTAGTTTCTAGAAGCTAATTTGCAATAAAACCACAAGTTGGAGGAGATATCCTAACTTTCTATTGGAGTTCACAAACAAGTTTACATCACTATTTGGAGGCCAGCCACTGAAGTGGAAATTTAAAATGTGCTTACCTGGTTATAATCATCATCATCACTGGACTCCTCTTCTACTTCTTCTTCGGCATCTTCCTCATCGTCACTTTCACCTTTTTTCTCCTTCAACACCTTTCCATCCTGGCCCTGAAATTTATAAGTTGTAGTAGAAACACTGAAATTGCATCATCTGCTTGGACATCTAAAGGCATATATATGTAATGAAGTCTGTTCCTTGCCTTGTAATTCTCTTCAAGCTTTTCAAACAAATCAAACAGCTTATCCTCTGTATCATGCAACAATATTGAAGTTAGAACCTTTCAATCATATCACATCATAAATTATAAAGAAAAGAACAGTGATCAATCATCTATATTTTAGATAAAATCAGCATATGAAAATGAACTTTGGATGCTCAAGTAAATAATCTTCAAAAACATAAAATGAAAAATGAAATAGTGATGAAAAGATGAAATACAAAGGTTAAAGCAAAAGAAATTATAAACCTCCGACAAGGCATATGAATCTTGCACTAAGATCTCAATACTCAGAAATCAATTTACTTAACCAGTCAATTACATCAAATCTAGGAACAAGGTAGCTTTTTCTTAAAAAAAATAATGTTTTTGGCTGTAACAAGAACAGTAATAATAACTCCATATAAAAAATCTGCTGATTGTTACAACCAGAGAAAATACTGGTGTCAAAAACCTCAATTCTTCGCTTTAGACATGATATATAATTCAAGCAGCTTTAGGAATTAAAACTGTTCACTTAATCCTTTTTCCCACCAACATGAATTAGAATAAAATAAATAAGATTCCATGAAAGATATAATGAAATTAATGAATGGTTGTCCACATAATGTCAACACTCTAAAGTTGATGAGAAGTTCCAAACAAAGCCTATTTTAAAAAAGAGAGGGACTTGCCAAAACAATGGAGAAGGCTAGTTAGCAAGTCAAAAGAATCCACCTCAAAGAAATTTATGCTTATGCAACCCGTATGAAGAAATTACTAATCCCCAAGGCAAACTAAATGGACAAACTAACCAAACAAAAGAAAGAGTTGGGCGAGCACAACGTTAAATCTTCTTGATAATTAAGAGCTCATATGAGGATTAAAACAAGTAGCGGAAAATTTACATGTAGCAATGGCTTAAGTTTGTAAATATTCATCGAACCTGGAGCTCGATCCCATCGTAATTTCTTGTTCTCATGATGCACACGTTTGGATCCTGAAAACCAGTGTCACTTAATTGACCTCAAACATACGAACCAAAAAGAAGAATAACAAATCTAGTATATCATTTTCTTAATTATACATTAGCCACTTATGAACCCCAAATATTGTTACCTTGAATAAGTTCAGATGGGAAATTTGAAGGTGTTAGTTTGAGATAATGTGCAAGAGCTTCACGTTTTCCTTGTGCCTTTTGCTTGAACCTGTCAGAAAATCGTTCGATTTCCGTAACTTGGCTCCCTGACAAACACATACACACAACAAAATGCATACAAATATTGTCAATGTAATAAGGATTCAGTTATGCAGAATAAAACAGAAAATTGAAGTAGGTCATCCCATGATAGAGCAAGATCTTGCATAACCATAACAATAAACAATAACAATAATAAGGCAATAAAGGAATAGCATTGTATTCCCAAAAAAGAAAAAGAATATTTCACCGGAAATCAAAGACGCACGTCTCTTTTTCTTATTGAAATAATAATGACAATGAATATGCTTTTTTTCCATAATAACCGTCGTGTATTAAGAACAGAATTGGAGAATGAATATGTTTTGGAGGAGCTATACTCAGGCAAAAAAAGATCTTAGCACTGGAAGAACCAAGGTTTCAAATACTGGTCAGTATGCAAAAAATATTTCCCTGAAACTCAAAGACGCATGTTTTTTTCAATTAGACAGAATAATGACAATGAACATGTCTTGGAACTTGGAAGGGCTTTACTCACGCAAATAAATAATATCTCGGTATCAGAAGGAAAAAGATTTCCACTTGTCAGTATGGTTCATATAATCCAGACTATCCAGTATTTGTTAATCTTAGAAATGACCAATATTGGATAAATTTTTATATTTTTTGGCTGGCACCCAGTGATTTAAAAAGCACTATGCGCCAAAAGGCGCCAAGATCCAAAAACGCCCGAGGCGCTAGGCGCTCGCCCGAGCGAAGTGAGACGCTAAAATATAAAAATATATAATATAATTAATAAATATAATTATTTAAAATTTTAAATAAAAATATGCTATTAAATTAAAAAAATCTAAGATACAAAATCACAATGTCACATTAACAAAAAGTTTCAAAATTCAAAACATTAAAATTTTACATCAAAGTCATTCATCATAATCAATATTATCGTCATTTTCACACAAATCATCTTCATTGAATTCGTCTTCTTCCTCTTGTTCTTCGATTCCTTCCTCTTCATCAAGATATGTTTCATTCTCTATGTCTTCAACAATAACAGGAGCCGAGCTTGATGCTTTTGCACTCATTTTTCTCTTTGACATCTGTCTTGTATATGTTTGTAATTCTCCAACACCTGAAGCTCTTGCCACATCTCCCCACGTCAATCTATCATCTTCAAATACAAGCTCGTCTTCAGCATCTTGCAAGTTAGCACCCATTTCTCCTACTAACCACTCATTTGAATCATCAATATCTTGCAATGAGATTGAATCAAATCTATTTTTCAAATCATGACGAGTCTTCAAAGCTTGATTATACTTTATGTAAACAAGATCGTGCAATCGTTGATATTCTAACCGATTTCTTCTCTTCGAGTGAATATGTCATGTCATATAATTTAAAAATATATTAATACATATATCTAAATAAATTAATTAATTAAAATAAAAATATTTAGTAATACTTACATGCTCAAAGACACTCCAGTTTCGCTCACAACCCGAAGCACTACATGCCAAACTAAGTATTTTGATAGCAAATTTCTGTAAGTTCGGGGTGGAATTTCCAAATAGGCTCCACCATTCAGTTGCAAAATTTATGTTATTATTAGCAATAACATAGTAACATAATATATATGAAATTAATTATATCAAATTATTAATACCTGGAGAGGTAGTTGTCCTGGATCGAACGACAATTGGAATTCCAAAAAGACCTTCAGCATTTTTATATAAAGATAATTCATGAATAATCTTATCTTGAACCTCAATGCTGGGAACTAATCTTGCAACACACTGATATAACCCACCAAAAACTTCTGCATCAAATCCAACAGATTTAATCTTATAAAAGAATTCAGGGTTCAAATAATATCCTGCTGCATGTAAGGGACGATGAAGTTAACAATTCCATCTTTCGTCAATGATTGTAAAAATTTTCTCATATTTTTCTTCATTTTCATTAAAAGATCTTTTAATCGTCTCCTTTGCTCTATCCATAGCCTCATAAATATATCCCATTGCAGGTTTATTTTTATTATCCACAAACCGAAGGACTCGAACAAGAGGGCCCATTACCTTTAATATATAAACTACATGATTCCAAAAAGATGACATTAAGATGATATCAGCAGCCCTCTTGCATTTTGCTTCTTTTGCCCATTTGCTTGTCACCTATTTCTCAGAGGTAAACATATTTCTCAGAGTATGTTTTTGACGATGCACGCTCTGTAATGTCAAGAATGAAGTAGCAAATCGGGTAACACCATGTCTCACTAATTCTTTATTCCCTGTAAATTCTCTCATCATATTCAAAGCCCCGATGTGATTATAAAGAAATCCAACAACAAAAATTGTCCTTTCTAAGGTTTTCTTGATTTCTAAGATCTTTCCAATATCTTCCAACATTAAATCAATACAATGTGTTGCACATGGAGTCCAATACAAGTGTTGTCTTTTTGATTCAAGCAATTTACCTGAGACAAAGGATAACAAAAATGTTAAGACTTAAGAGTTTAACACACTTAATTGAAGATAAAATAATTAACAAAATCAAAAGATGAATATTACCAGCTAAAACATAGTTGCTTCCATTGTCGGTTATGATTTGAACGATATTTTATTCTCCAATTTCTTCCACGAAGTTGTCAAGTAAATCATATATCTTGTCTCCAGATTTTACAAAAGATGAAGCATCTATTGACTTCACAAACATAGTCCCTAAAGAACAATTAACCATAAAATTAATTATACTCCTGCGTCTCTTGTCAGTCCAAACATCTGACATAATAGAGCAACCATGTGTTGCCCATGATTCTTTATGACCCTTTAGTAAGTCATTTGTATAATTCAACTCTTTTTGCAGCAATGAAACTCGTATCTCATAATAACTTGAAGGTTTTAATCCTACATCATATCTTCCAATAGCTTCAATCATATCCTTAAAACTGTCTAAACGAGTTGTACTAAGGGGAAGACCAGCCTGATAGAAGAAAAGAAGCAAGCAATGTGCTGAATTGTTCTTCCTCTTATTTCTTTATCACAAGCATCACTTATATTTGTTTGTCTCAATTTTGAGCCTCCTGCTTGCCCTTGTTGTTTCTGGAATCTTTGAAGCATATATAGATCCATCGGTCCTTTTTTACCTTTCTTAGTACTCATAACTTCTTTTCCCTTTTTGTCGTATACTCTTTTTTCACTTGGGTTAATACTCGCAGAATAATCTTCTTCTTCATCCCTGAGATGTTCAACATTGTTTTCTGGTAAATTCCCATAAGATTCATTCTTTTGTGTCTTCTTTTCATTCATATAATTCAGCAATTCTTCTTTTACCTCAGGTGGACATTTTTTGCAAGCTGCTGCATTCTTGAAATTTCTTACTAGATATTGTTTTGCACGAAAAATACCACCTCTGGTAGTCTTATCGCAGAATATGCAAGTCACTGCATTAGGATCTTTCGGATCTTTCAAATAATTATACTTCCATGCAGGATCTTTTTTTGATACCATTGGAGACTCTATTGAGTTGCTCTCTACACTTGCCATTTATGTTGAAACCTAACAATTTCAAATAAATAAAAATTAACAACATTAAAATCAAAATAATATATTATTAATCTATTAACAGAAAATTAATCATTTCAAAATTCAAATAAACTTAATATTAAGAGTATACTGAGCCTGATGGAGAAACGAGGAAGCAACGGTGAGCGGCGTCAGCAGCGGCGGCGAGCGGCGGCAGCGGCAGCAGCAGCAGCGGCGAGCGATGGCAACGGGAAAGGGAAAGGGAGCGGAAGGCGCGAGCAGCGGGAGGCCTCGAGGGAGGCGCGAGCAGCGGGAAGGCTTGTGGGAGGGCTCGCAGGAGGCGTGAGCAGCGGGAGGGCTCGAGGGAGGCGCGAGCAGCGGGAAGGCTCGCAGGAGACGCGAGCAGCGAGAGGGCTCGTGAGAGGCGCGAGTAGCGGGAGAGCTCGCGGGAGGGCTCGCAGGAGGCGCGAGCAGCGAGAGGGCTCGCGGGAGGCGCGAGCAGCGGGAAGGCTCGCGGGAGGCGCGAGCAGCAACAGCGGCAGCGGGAGCAACGGCAGCGAGCGACGAGATCGCGATCGGGATCGAGAACGGCAGCGGCAGCAGGTTAGTGTTGGGTTAGGGTTAGGGTTAGGGTTAGGGTTGGGGTTATATCGGTTTAGTTGGTTCGATTGAACCAACTAACAACCGAACCAGGACCGAACCAGACCTAAAATTCTGGTTCGGTTGCCTTGGTTTACCCAGGCGCTCGCCCGAAGCGCCCAGCGCCTGGGCTCGGGCGAGCGCCCAGGCGGCGCCTGTTTGAAGCGCGCCGCCTAGGACATTAGCGAGGCGCTCGGGCCTCGGCTCGCCTCGCCCGAGCGCCTAGGCGAGCGCCTGAGTGCCTTTTGCAATCACTGCTGGCACCAGAGAGCATAGGTTGGTATACCACCTGATACACTGGTGCTTTACCAGTCCAGAAGATTACAGTATGAGACCAATATTTATTCATGATATATCTAGCAAAACAACCAACACAGTAAATCAAACCACCAAGCACTCTATTGTATACAGTGATGGCCACAACTAACTTCAAAACATAACTTGTTGAGCTTTCGGCTGAGAAAGCTAACGTAATTATTTGAACCTCAAGATGGTTAATATGTCTAACACAAAATTCTTTGACAAAAGAACATTGTAGTTCTAATCCTAGATATTCAGCATAAGCAGCAAAAGTAGCCACTCATAGAAAAGAGTTCCACACACCAAATATTTAAATCTCCACATAGACATTTCCACATGTAGCAAAATTCTAAATGATTGATTAAAGACATAGAGCATAATATTCTGCCTGTATAGTGCATTTTGGTTGTTTAAAGTTTAAACAAAATCTATAAAAGAATAACATCAAGAAGAGGTATATATATCCATGAATCCTCTCATATGGAATTATGATATACATAGCGGACAATATTTTAGACCTCTAGGTTTGATTTTTATTATAAAACTTATTGATTCACTTAATTGCGTATTTTGGGATCGGTACTTCTCTATAAAAGTTACAAGGCTTTCTAGAGAATTTTGAACCATAGTACGAATACCTGGGCTTTTCACACTGTCCAATCTGGTTTAGGGTTTTTATTAAAAACTTTTTACTAATGCCCTCTCTGTCTCCCAAGCCCTCAACCCTATTTCTTGCACCAACTGTTGCTGGCTTTGCCAGTCGTTGGCCCACCTGGTGCCTCTTCTCCTCAGCCTCTTCCTCCACCTCCTCTTCCTAGTCCTCTATGCATCATTCTCTAGCTCCTCTTTCTCAATGCTGACCGGTATGCTAGCATAACATGTGCCAGTATGCTGTTTTGAATTGCACCGAAACTTTAGATCTTGATTTCAATTGAACCCAATATCATCTTCACATCTAGAAGATTTCAAACCGAAATGTTTCTACACCTATATGGACATGTGATAAACACACACCATATCTAACTTCAATCAATCACAGAAACTGTTCTAGATGGAAACTGTCCCACCCACTTCATCCCTACAGCATACGTGTTACAACAAACAAAATGGAAAACGGATGAATTAAAAATCTAGACCATGTAACACGTAGCATATTTCTCTATAGAATATTAGTGTGGGATACCCATGCTTTAGCATATCAATCACTGCACATTATATACCAAGCCCAAGCTAATACGGTCAAATATAAAGAGTATGCTATGCATTTAAAAAACATAGGGTAAAGAACCAAGAATTTCCAAGCCTGAGATAGATTAGGTATGCAAACATAGAAATTCTAGTGGTGACCATATTTGATTATATTAAAACTATGGTACTTTGGTATCAGGTTGGGATCAAATCAGTAAGGATCACACTTAAACCAGATCCAGATAAATAGGTCCGACGAACAACTCTATTGCATTTGCAATATGTTTGAGTTTGTCAAAAGTAGTTTATCAAAGTATAGTACAAAAGGCATACTTATTAGTTTTGTATAACCTATGTTACTTCTGATAACACACATTTTCCAATGTAAAAGACAAAAACAAATATTAACCTTAAGATGATAAATTGTTAAAGAATGTAACAAAGAATCCAGAGCTCGATCCTTACTTGATTTAGAGCCTCCCTCTTGCAAATTGTAGCAAGAGCCTTTCCAGAAATATTCCAACTTTATCTTTGATGCTATCAATGCTTTTACTTCATTTGATAAAGGATCAACACTAGGCACACTAGGCAAAGTAATATCTTCCTGCAGAATAACAATCATCACATGCTATTTAGTACGATCTGCTGCACGACCTGTAGATAACATGATACTGATTCACATCCTATATTTCAAAGATACCAAATACTATATTTTTCACCAATGTTTCTGCTGCCAGTGGTAGTGGTGCTTTTAGTAAGATCTCTCTAACCAGTGGTCGTCAAGGTCATATATGAAATAATAATCTCTCTAATGAATCCAATGTATGTCCTAAACAAGCTTCTTGTCACTTACCAAGAAAGTTGATTAAAAAATTCACAATGCCATTCTTGATAATTGATAAAGACAAAGGGCACAAGGAATTTATAGGTGAAACCAATTCCATAAGATAATGGAAGGGAAAACCTGATAACGCCTAAAGGTCTTTTCTTTAAACCTATAAGGTTGAACACATGATGACAAGCAGGTTTATGAGTATGACTATTTGTGAGTATGTTTTCATTAAACTGAAAAGTTCAGCTTCTTGAACAAAAAACCTCTCAGTTTGAATCCATGTGTCAATGATCTCAAAATTTCTGCTTTAGCAGTTCTGTCTCTAGTCATATAATGTAATTTATGATACCACAAGGCAGCAGCAACAGTTCATACAAGCATTCAAAGACATATTTAAGGTGCAGGTCCGGACTGGTAACTCTAAGTTTAAGTTCAGGTGAGTTTCCAAAACCAATATCTTAATCTTAATAGGGCTTCATAGTTTTTAGTGGAAAAGCAAAAAACTTTAGGTTGTTCTTTTACAACAACCTTCAAAAATGAACTTTTTTTCAAGAAGTGCCATTTCGAAGCTCATTCATACACCTAATAGTTTAAGACAGATGCTACTTATTCAGCAGGCAATAGTCGAATTTAAATTTGTAGTAAAACAAAAACTTTATGTTGTTCTTTTATAAAAATCTGCAAAGTTGAACTGATTTTTCCAAGGAAAACCATCTTGAAGCTCATTTATAACCCTTATAGTTTATGTTAATTGAAAGTCCTCCTAACAGATGCTACTTGTTCAACAGACAATAGCCAAATTTAAATTTTTAGTAGAAAAACAAAAACTTTGGGTTGTTCTTTTATAAAAATCTGCAAAGATGAACCAGCCTCATCCTGAAGCTCATTCATAGACCTTACAGCTTATGTTAATTGAAAGCCTCCTAAAAGATGCTACTCGTTGAACAAGCAAAAAAAATATTACTTACATGTAGCTAGCATACTATCCATCTTCAAAAACAAGATTTTATTCA
This sequence comes from Musa acuminata AAA Group, assembly GCF_036884655.1. NCBI lineage: Eukaryota > Viridiplantae > Streptophyta > Magnoliopsida > Zingiberales > Musaceae > Musa > Musa acuminata. The sequence continues at coordinate 7,857,220 of NC_088330.1, read as the reverse complement.
TATTACAAGTTCCAAAACAGAACCTTCAAAGGTGCTAAAATTCTACAGCAGTCATGATAACAATTAATATGTCACCATAGAATGAATGAGAAGGACGATTAAAGGCCACTTCTAAGTTTGTACTTTGCCTTTGCTAGGTCAACATGGAATCACGATAAAAGACCAAAATATAAGCAGATCACTATAAATTTGTCCTCTTGTCCTGCTATGTCCTCATCCAATCGAAAGAAGAGGCCAACTAACCGGGAATTCTTCATAAGGTACATGCTTTGCAATTCGGGTGTCATAAATTGCACCCATACCACGACCACGACCACCTCGGCCCCTGCCCCGGCCTCTAAATGCCATCTGCGAATAGTAAACGATAACAAATATATTATATAGTCATATATTGCAGTTAAGCATTAAATAAGAACTGACCCAGATAAACAAGTGAAAACATATCGAAGAGAAAGAAACAAGCATACATTAGATCGACAGGAAGTTGCAATCCTTGATTTAAATAATCACTAGCACATTCAAGAAGGAAAAGAAAAATAAACAATAACCATGATCAAATAATAAAATGCCCCTTTTGTGTCAGTATCTTTCCTTTTTTTTGTGAAATAACAACATGCACAATAATTCATCTTGGAAAATCCTAATTCTCAAACACTAACAAAGATCTTCCACAATTTGAACGAATCAAACAGAGTCCACTAAAGAAAGGGGCAGCGGGGACCGCCTCCCGGGGTGGTGGGGTGCTATGATAGAGAAGAAGGGCGGAGTCGAGCGAGTAGAGGAAGGGTGAGTGAGTTGCGAGCAAGAAGAGGATCGCCAGAGAGAGGGAGAGAGAGCTACGATAGAGGAGGTACCGGAAGAAGGCGTCGCGTTGCACCGCCGCCACCGCTGGGAGAATGCTGGTCGTTGGTTGTTCGAGTCGCCGATCGACTTGCACGCAACAGGTAGGAGTATAGGAGGGGATGCCTAGGGTTTCCTCGCGAGAGAGAGAGAGTGAGACGAAGCGTGGCAGGGAAGGAGAGCAACGCGCGTAGCCGTTCGGTCTCAAATACTTACCTGGTTGAACCCAACACTAATGCTTACTTCAGTAGCGCCCGAAGGGCAATTCCGAGGCAAACTCGTACACGATTGTTGAGCCAACAAGATGGGCCAAACGGGCTGAGTCACATGGGCTAAGCCCATCTATGGTATATTGTCGAGCTAAAGCTGTTTAACTCACCAGTGTTCAAGATTACATACATAAAAATAATAAAATAAATCGTTCATCTGTATAATCATTTTTAAGATCTTTACATGTGTCATATATATATATATATATATATATATATATATATATATATATATATATATATATATATATATCTGATAATAGTCTCAGAATTTTGTGAAACCTGTAGAAAGAAACATGCCCAAATCACATCTATAAGTCTTTGACTCGGTCAACCCAATTACGTTGGATTTGGTGAATCGCACGTACCGCATATCCAATAGAAGTGCATGTTCTCGTTGTCGTTCTCCTATTGGATACGGAGCAATCCTCTGTTTGAGATCGAACGGCTGATAAATCGTATCGGTTTCCGCTGTGTTAAATCATCAGTAATGTCACCGTCTCACGGTTGGCCCCACGCATTAGTTGCCCTATCAGTCCGTTGATAGCTTCGGGCTTATAAGGCGAACTGGTTATCGAGGGATAAGCAAGCGAACGTATCCCTGAGTGCCTCTGTCTAAATCCGGCCCCTGTTTCGAGAGTGGAGATGATAATTCTTTCTATTTTATTGGCTCTTTCCCCCTCCGATTTCTACAGTTTTCGATCTAAATTATTGGTCGTCTCTCTCGTCGTCGCCGGTCTTTGCCTCGCTCGGATCGATCGCTCTCCCCATCCACCGCCCGGTCTTTTACTTGCAGGTGAGCTGGGATTGTTGCCTCGATCTTTGCCCTTTTCGATGGAATCATCGAGCAAAAGTCAGCTCTTTCCCCATTTTCCCCTCTCCTCTGGCCTTCTTTTCTCTATTCCTTCTCCTTCCTCTTCTTCCTCGATTAACGCTTGTTGGAGTGCAGTTCTTCTTTCACCGATCTGTTGGAACCCTAAGCTTTTGGTCCATGATTCCGCTGCCCGACTTAGATGTCTTCTTTAAAGCAAAAAAGAAGGGATTTTGGCGGGTCTTGTTTTGGTCTCTTGATTATCTCTGCTTCTGGGCCAACTTTGGGTTCGTCCATGGGCTCCATTTTGACTTGCTTCTGATTTTGTGTGTGAGATGTGCTCCAAAATTGGATCATTTTTTCGGATTTCATGTTGTTCGGAAGATCTAATCTTTTGATTTGCCTTTTTTTTGGCTGAAGAATTAGGGTTTTGGAGGTGGAGACTGGGGCAACACTATGTCATCTCTCAGTAGAGAGCTTGTGTTTCTGATCCTGCAGTTTCTCGATGAGGAGAAGTTCAAAGAAACAGTTCACAAGTTGATTTCCTTGTCAAAAATTAAATTTTTTTGTTGACTGACGGCCTTTTCTGTTAGTTATCGTGTGATTTCTTTTGCATTCTTGTGGGGTTTGGATGCAGGCTTGAACAGGAGTCTGGCTTCTATTTTAATATGAAGTATTTTGAGGATGAGGTGCATAATGGGAATTGGGATAACGTGGAGCGTTACCTCTCTGGCTTCACCAAGGTTGATGACAACCGGTATTCGATGAAGATATTCTTTGAAATACGGAAGCAGAAGTATCTTGAAGCGTTGGACAAGTAGGCTTCGGAGGTTTTTTTTTAATATTTATGAAGAACAGTATTCACAAAATGTTCTTTGTTTTTATCATCCAGGCATGACCGATCAAAGGCAGTTGAAATCCTTGTGAAGGATTTGAAGGTCTTTGCCTCATTTAACGAGGAGCTATTTAAGGAAATCACACAACTTTTAACTTTGGAGAATTTCAGGTTTGAGGTTTTACTTTTGTATGCAGCTACGATGGCTTATTTTGTCTTTGTTGTTTTCTTCTTCTATAAGTAGCCTGACTTCTTTTCAGGGAAAATGAGCAACTTTCCAAATATGGGGACACAAAATCAGCACGGACAATAATGCTTGTTGAGCTTAAGAAGCTGATTGAAGCAAACCCCCTATTCAGAGATAAACTTCAGTTTCCAAACCTAAAAAGTTCTAGATTGCGCACCCTAATTAACCAGAGGTAAGACTGTTAGAGGGTATCATAGTTTGCTTTGCTGTTTGCCATGCTCAGGTTTCCATTTTTGGTGCTTGTAATTTTCCGAAGAGGGAGAGAAATGATATGTTTATTTAAGGATGACCTAATGAAGCTCAAAATTGTTTCACCTACATAACTGAGCATATTGAATAAAAATTGGAACATTTCTTAGTTTCTACAAATAATTGTTTTGTTTTAGATATATCTTACCCTATTAATGTAATCGAAGAATATCATTTGATCCTTTTCACTTGATGTTCAATCTACCAAATTTTTTTCTACCACAGCTGATCAGCAGAGTATACCTTCTCTTCTTTTTTTTTTTAACAACCAAAATAAGCTTCTCCTCTTGATTTTCGATTGTCATCATAACCATACTGAAAAATAATCATGTACATGGACTTGCTTTTGTTGATTGGTTAAGCAAGCAAAAGAAGTTGAAAAATGAAATAGGGAATATTGTGATTATCAGTTAATTCTGTCTTTGAGGAATCAACATTGGATAATGGGAAATCAATGGATGTATGCCTATTTCTTGATTTTTGATGAAATAAACTGCTTAATTAGTGTGACCTAAAATAAGCTTTAAATTTTTTGTTCATTAGTTTGTAAAGGTCTTTAGTGAAGAATAAGATGTGCAGGTTATCTCCTGAATATAATTGATGAGACATCAATGTGATGGATATAGGCAGCAGCCTGGGTTGAATGACTAAAGAAGAGGGCTGAACTAGAATTGCGTCAATGAAGGCTTGCCATGGTGCATATAGAAGCTTGTTTTAGATCTGTCTTTGACTGATTTGGTCTGACAAGTTGGTTTCAATTATGTGATCATATGGGTTTTGTTAATGAGCACTTGATTTCACTAATAATTATATGATTTGGCAGTTTGAACTGGCAGCACCAGCTATGCAAAAACCCTCGGCCAAATCCAGATATTAAAACACTTTTTGTTGATCATTCATGTGGGCAACCAAATGGTGCACTTGCTCCATCACCAGTGAACAATTCACTGCTTGGATCCATGCCCAAAGCAGGAGGATTTCCTCCATTGGGTGCTCATGGGGTAATTTACCAAAATTTTAATTACATGTGTACTGTTTTCATGATATTTCTCTCAAATGTTCAATATATTGGTCTTTTTTAGCCTTTTCAACCTGCGCCAGCACCAGTTCCTATGCCCCTGGCTGGCTGGATGTCTAACCCTTCAGCTGTAACCCATCCAGCTGTTTCTGGTGGAGCTATTGGACTGAATGCACCTACAAATCCTGGTAACGTTGTGGATTCTATATTAGCTATTAGTAGAAGATTATTGTGAAAAGTCATTTGATTTGAATGGTTAATTTTTCCTTTCTTGAAGTTGCAATTTTGAAGCATCCAAGGACTCCTCCAACGGCGAACCCTGGTATAGAGTATGCATCTGCAGATTCTGACCATGTATCTAAAAGAACAAGACCCATTGGGATTTCTGATGAGGTCTGCTGGATTTTTTTACCCAAAACCTCATAGCTTTTCTCCTTGATGATGTTGCTTGCTTGGTGATCCTAAGTCTGCCTTTAATATTGACTACTTAATTCAGGTAAATCTGCCCGTGAATATACTTCCAGTTTCCTATCCTCAGAGCCACAACCAGGCTACATACACCCTGGAGGACTTGCCAAAAACAGTTGCACGAACCCTGAGCCAAGGCTCGAATCCCATGAGCATGGATTTTCATCCAGTTCAGCAGACTATTCTTCTCGGTGTGCTTTCTTAGAACATTTTTCTTTGTCGTGGTTGTTCTCCTCTGAGGTATTAGCATTTTTTTTTGTCATCGCTTGCTGAGGCTGGTTTTTTCATGTTGTTTATATATTATAGTTGGAACAAATGTGGGTGACATTGCATTATGGGATGTCGGCACTAGGGAGAGATTAATTCTTAAGAACTTCAAGGTTTGGGAACTTGGATCTTGCTCCATGTCCCTTCAGGTCTGTTTTTCCATTTATAGATACTATGCACTTCTTCTTGTTTTGCCTCTGATACAAGCTTACTTTTGTGTTGTAACATGAATCGTGGCTTGGCTTTGTGTTAGGCTTCTTTGGTTAAGGATCCTGCTGTATCAGTTAATCGCATAATATGGAGCCCAGATGGCTCCTTGTTTGGTAAGCTAATTCCATGCACCAAAAGAAAGCATACTATCAGTGACTTCTCATACTAATACTTTCTAATCATTGTGCAGGTGTTGCTTATTCAAGGCACATTGTCCAAATATATTCTTATCATGGTGGCGATGATATCAGGCAGCACCTGGAGGTTTGAAAAGCAATAGCTACAACTTTAAATGCATCCCTTGCTCTAATTATGCTTATTTATGGCTTACTTCAACATCCAATTTGCAGATTGAGGCTCATGTTGGTGGTGTTAATGATATTGCATTTGCTCATCCTAGTAAGCAGCTTTCTGTAATAACATGTGGTGATGACAAGACAATTAAGGTTAGCATCTGAAGAATGAAAAATATCTGAAGTATGTTTATTTATTCCTTTGAAGCTTTATACATATTGTGCTACATTAGGTGTGGGACGCAACTAGTGGCACAAAGCAGTACACCTTTGAAGGGCATGAGGCACCTGTTTATTCTGTTTGCCCACATCACAAGGAAAACATCCAGGCAGTTTATTTATTTAACCTATTTCAGCCTTTATTTAAGTCAAATCGATTATGGATTGCTATTTTGAATGAGCTTTTCTTGATAAATTCTGTAAGATTTATTAACCCTTTTCTTCTTTTATTGTGCAGTTCATCTTTTCAACAGCATTAGATGGGAAAATAAAGGCATGGTTGTATGACAATTTGGGATCCAGGGTGGATTATGATGCCCCAGGACACTGGTGTACTACAATGGCTTACAGTGCTGATGGTTCAAGGTATATTTCCAGGACTGTTGTTTTTCCTAGTATAGTGTGGAATAATATCCCATGGTTCTGTATTTCTCACTGAATGTTCTCTCTTAATTTCTGTAGACTTTTTTCATGTGGGACCAGTAAAGAAGGGGAAACATTCATTGTGGAGTGGAATGAAAGTGAAGGAGCCGTGAAGAGAACATATCAAGGATTTCGAAAACGTTCTCTGGGTGTTGTGCAATTTGATACCACACGGAACCGGTTTTTGGCTGCTGGTGATGAGTTTCTGATAAAGTTCTGGGATATGGACAATACTAATATACTAACTACTGTTGATGCTGATGGTGGCCTACCGGTATCCTCTCTTTTTGGTGGCTTCATGTATTATAAACTCTCTTAAAATAATGGCCTCTTTATATCTCTTCAATTTCAAACTTCAGGCAAGTCCAAGGATACGGTTCAACAAGGAAGGAACACTATTGGCCATTTCTACGCATGATAATGGAATTAAAATTTTGGCAAATACTGATGGACTTCGTCTGTTGCGCACACTTGAAAATCGTTCTTTTGATGCCTCTAGGACTGTTTCAGAAACAGTGACAAAGGTAGCCCTTTCTGGCTAACTAGTTGTTCTTGACATAAAGTGAGAATGATATGACATTATGGATGCTACTGTGCAGCCTGTGATAAACCCATTGTCTGCTGCTGCTTCTGCTGCAACAAGTTCTGGAATAATTACTCCACCGATGGCAATTGCTGGAATGGTCTCTGAATTGTTCTTCCACATGCAATTTTCTTCTAAATTATCATTCTAATACCATGAACCATTCTTTCTTGTCATCCAGTTGAATTCAGGAACCTCTAAGATTAATAATACTATGCTAAAATTGTTATTGTTTTTGTAGAATGGAGATAGCAGAAACTTGGTGGATGCAAAACCTAGAATTACTGATGAATCAATGGACAAATCAAAGATCTGGAAGCTCACTGAAGTCAATGAACCAACTCAATGTCGATCTTTAAGGCTCGTGGATAATCTTAGAACAAGCAAGGTTAGATCTCCACCGGTTGAATTCACTGGATCTATTTCATTTATCAATATCGTAACTGGTGTTGTGTGTTGAATTTTTTCTGGGCAGTTCTCATAAATTGTTCAAAGTGGACCTGATTTTATTTTTGTTTCTTACAACATTTTACAATTTTGTGTCATTTTGAGCCTGGACCTTTGTTCATTTACTTAGTAGGTTGAAACTTGAAAGTACTGCTCGTATATGAGGTCTCCATATTCCTGTGTGTGACAAACTTCAGATATTTTATATGGTTTACATCAAGGGTTCCAGTTCCTCCTGGCCAGACTGGTACGTAACAACTAGTGTCGATGTACCGACACATGGTACATCGGTATGTACCAAAGAGGAAGGATGAGGAAGAGGGAGCGGAAGAGGAATGAGGAGGAAGGAAGAAGAGGAGATAGTGGAGAAAGAGGACAGACGAAGAAGAGGAGGGGATGTAGGAAGAGGAAGGGAGAAGAGGAGGAAGACAAGGAGGAGGAGGAGGATGGCTGGCAGTGGTGAGCATTTTGGGATGAGATGAGGGGTTGTGGCGAGAGGATGGTGGCGAGAGCAGCTGAGCCCTAGCGATTGGGGTTCATAACATATAACTTTTACTTTTTAGTTTTTAAATGGACTGAACCGTCCAAAATGGGGGCGGTCCATGTACTAGTCCACTCTCAGACCAGTAAATACTAGTTGGTACGGACTGGTCTGGGCGAAATTGCAGTCCATCGTTTACATGTGCTATGATTCTGTTTTTGATGAATTTGAAATATGTGTCACATGCTTTGGTGACAATATGCTCAAGAAAACTTTAACCGTAGTAATGAATTATTCTATAATATGTATGTTCTTATTCTATAAAAATATGCTTAATATTTTGATTGCTTTTATTTTTTTGAGCCAATCCATTAAATAAAATTCCCTGTTTTAGCCATATTTCCAATTTTTTTATTGCCTGGTGATGGGTATCAGGTTATGAAATGTAGTTCAATATATAAGGTCTGAGAAGTTCTTTCAAATTTTACTTTCATTTGAGATGAAATTTTGTACTAAAGTCAGTCATGGGCTTACTTTCTGTAGAACAACAGAGTTTGTAGTTAAAGTTGTCATCTACTCATCCATCTGCCCTCCATCACTATCTTTTCACATAGCGATCAAGAGATCATCACAATATCCTACTTATAAAATCTATGAAATTCTGTCTGTGTATTAGTTAAACTAATGGCACCAGTCCGAATTCATTGTGTGGCCTTGGCCTAACTTGGACCAGATTAGCCCAGTACCTGTCTGGGCAGTTCCAGCTGAATATCACTCAAGCTGGCCTCAGATGGGCATTTTGAGCCCAAGGTTACTCAACCTGGTCTGCATCTGAGTCCCAGATGGGAAAGGGGTGATGACTTGATGATGCATGTATGACATGGGATAATCTGCTGACAAAAGAGGCTAATCGAGTTTTTACTTCTCACCTCAAATAAACATGTCAGACAGATGACTTCTTTTACCATTGGCACTTAAAAGTTCTTCTATCTTGCTTATCAAGGTCCTTAGTAGAAATTTATATTACAGATTTCAAGATTGATTTACACCAATTCTGGAATTGCAATCTTGGCTTTAGCATCAAATGCCATTCACCTACTCTGGAAGTGGCCTCGTAATGAACGCAATTCGAGTGGAAAGGTAAAGGAAGTAATAAGTTGTTTATTTTATTTGTGTAACTCAAATCCAAAATTTTGGTGATAATGTTTCTAAGGTATACTTATGTTGTAGGCAACAGCAAGTGTTGCCCCTCAACTGTGGCAACCACCAAGTGGCATATTGATGACTAATGAGATAACTGACACAAATCCTGAAGAAGCAGTCCACTGCTTTGCATTGTCAAAGAATGATTCTTATGTTATGTCAGCATCAGGAGGGAAAATATCTCTATTCAATATGATGACATTTAAGGTTAGACAAAGATTACATAATGCATCATGGATTAACTCTTACATTTAAGATTTACGATTTTGTTTTACATGGTAGACTATGACGACATTCATGGCGCCTCCACCTGCAGCAACTTTTCTCGCATTTCATCCACAAGACAATAATATAATTGCTATAGGAATGGAAGATTCCACAATTCAGATATATAATGTCCGAGTTGATGAGGTACTTTCCCACTAAGATAACATGTGACACTCTCGGGTGAAGAAAAAATGTTGTTCATATAATTTATGCTTATGCAGGTCAAGAGCAAACTTAGAGGCCACTCAAAGAGAATTACTGGTCTTGCTTTTTCAAATGTCTTAAATGTGCTGGTCTCATCTGGAGCTGATGCTCAGGTTAGTGACATCCTTTCTTCATGGTGCAGATAGTGGGGCATCTATTTTGTTCACTTGTGTTTAACCGGGCATCTATGATGAAGATAATGACTCCACATATGATTTTCTATCGAAGGCTAATCTCCTAAAATGGATATCTTGTTCCTTTTTTTTTGGCTGCAGCTTTGTGTGTGGGGAACTGATGGGTGGGAGAAACACAGAAGCAGATTTCTGCAAATTCCTCCTGGGCGTACTCCAGCAGCCATCTCAGATACACGAGTTCAGTTCCATCAAGATCAGATACACTTCCTAGCTGTGCATGAGACCCAGATTGCTTTGTATGAAACTACTAAACTAGAATGTGTGAAACAGGTATTCATGTCAAATTGTGAATGTGGGGGCCTAGAGGTTCTGTTAATCTCTATTGAATTGATCCTTTTGTCTTTCAGTGGGCTCCTCGTGAAGGTTCTGCACCCATTTCACATGCAACATTTTCTTGTGACAGTCAGTTGATATATGCTAGTTTCTTAGATGCCACCATATGTGTATTCAATGCCACAAACTTCAGGCTGCGATGTCGGATCCTTCCAGCTGCTTATCTCCCTGCCAGTGTCAGGTATGTCAAAAAATCATTTTTGTGAAGCTCTCTTTTTTCATTTTTCGCTTAGACAATAATTGATGTATTTAAGTCTGTGTGGAGCCATGGTGTTCATCATTACTGAACAATGCAAATGTGGCTTGATTATTGATTTTAATGTTTCATTTGCTTGTTCACTAGAATCATCACGTAGTTTGTTGTGCCGCATGCTATATTTTGTTTGTTCATTTTGTTATCTATATGTGCGCATGCTTTCCCGAGGCTCCATTCTTCTAACAAGGCACAAGTAAGATAACTGATGGAAGTGATCCGAAAAAGTCATACATTATGGATTGAGTTTAAACTGCTAGTTTTTTTATGCATGCATTGTTAATGTGGCCAAGAATAATTATATTTGTTTCTTCAACATAAATATTCTGCACTTTTACCTGCATTTGATGTTGTACCAGTCTGAAACTGAACTTTGTTTCATGAGATAGACAATTGCTGATTACTGCATAATTGTTTTTGACAGCACAACTTTGTACCCTCTTGTGATTGCTGCACATCCATCAGAACCAAACCAGTTTGCCTTGGGTCTGACAGATGGTGGTGTACATGTACTAGAGCCATTAGAATCTGAAGGAAAATGGGGTGTTAACCCACCTACGGACAATGGATCGGCAAGCAGCATCTCCGCACCGCTCCCTACTGGAGCCTCTAATTCAGATCAACCACAGAGGTGATGCAAATAATTGCATCACAGTATTTAACCCTTTCACTCTCTCTGTCATAACCTTAATTGTTGGTTGGCTAACTGAGGTATGCAGCAGAATCTGCATTATTATCAATTTCTCACAACAATAACTGGTGTTGATCTTTAAATCGGTTGTCTCTGTTTACATCAGACTTAACTATAGTTTCGCGGCCTTCATGTGCAATCATGTCATGTAGTCCCCATCAGGCTTTGCCATCATATGCTGTTGCCTCTTGTATGTTGGAAAAGAAGTATCCCATGGCAGAGTTTGATCATCTTTGATGTGGATATAAATGCAGAAATGTTTGGTTTGTTTGAACTGCAACTTCTCTTGGATCGTTATTCAAGTGAAATATCTGGCGCTGTCTTAAATTAATGATGTTTTGCCTTTCTTTTACTCTAGCATTGGAGTAAGCACCTGAGATCTAAGATTTTTGTTGCATGCAGCTGCTTTAAGGTATTAGGCACACACCTCCAGTACCTAAATATACATTTAGAGGTCTGCCTTATCATTCTGTTCTATGCCTATCTTCCAGTAGCATGCTTGACTGGTAATTTTTTTCTTGATTTCATATTGTTAGTAGTCTTTTCCCCAAGAATTTTTTGCAGGTAATTAACCAAGCCTAGGTTGTTTAACTTATGCTTTGCGATCTATAGGGCTAATTATCCAACATTTTGGATGATAATTTGGCAGAGAAAAATACAAGTTTGCTAAAATAAATTGTGTTGTTCTCCTATTAACTGCATGACAGCACAAATGTTTTGATGTGCAAAGATTAATTATTTGTTAGCTGACTTAATATGACTTTATTCTGTGTTTGATAAGATTGTAATAAAACCAAGCTACATATCCCTCTTATAAGCTTGCAATTTTTGGTTGGATCAGATGCTTGATAAATGATTGAGTTCTTCTTAAGAGAAACAATATTCGACTGTGGTGAGTATTTTTGAGAGCATTTATATATAGGTGATAGATGGTAGAATCTAACATGGGAACATTTGAATGTCATGTCATTACCAACTCGCTTATACAATTCATTTGACTCAAGTTCTAATAATGTTTAAAAATTTACATACTTCCAAGTTATAATATTCACATATGAAGGGTCGTTGAGACATTCAAATTAATTAGTGCATTGTTACATAAATGATATCTTATTATATCTAATAATGAAAATATATTTTATTTTTTAAAAAAAATATTCACATATAAATATAGATAAAATTTATCTTAAATATTTATAGATTGCCCTAATCCAATTATTGATCTTAATATTAATCCTATCAATTTATAATATCAAATTAGGAAAGAAGTAAGAGGATGAATTTTCAATTAATCTGAATTAAACTCCAAAAATAATCATAGAACACGGATCGAACTCAACCTGGAATGTGATCGATGATGTCGTGCATCTCAATTGACTCGGTCATCGCGATGCACCTTTGACTTGGAAGGAGGAAGAGTCGAAGAAAGTGGGCAAAATAAGGAATTAAGAATAATTCACCGAAAAGATTCCTTCTATTTCTTCTATTTGCGACGACGAATGGATCGACGGCTCGTTTGTTTTTTCGTCTTCCCTTCCTCGATGTCGTGTTTTTGAGAGAGAGAGAGAGAGAGAGAGAGAGAGAGTCCGTCGATCGCTTCGTTGGATCGAGGGAGATTTCTCGATCGACGGGGAGATCGCGCCGAAGGGCGTGATGCGGCTGCCGGTGTCCGATCCCTCGCCGCCGCCGCCGTCGTCGCTGCGGGGCAGCGATGACAACGCGCCCCTCTTCAAGGGGTCCGGCATGACCAGGCGAGGCGCCTTCGCCGCCGTCTCCTACATGGCCTGCGCGGGTCTGTCCCTTCTCTGTCCTATTTCTGCGTTTCTCGATCTGGAATTCCTTTGTTCTGTGCTCGAATCGTTTGTTCTATGCGTATCTTTAGAAAAGGTCTTGGATATTATCAGTTGCAATAAATTAGGTGCCCTAAATATTTTCCGAAGATGGAACACGAGACCTTTGATTTGTTCGAACATCTTGTCCTCGATTCCGAGGGCGCATTAGATTTGAAGCTCTTCTGCCAATATGATATGGCTTGACACGTGCTTTGTAGCGGTTATCGTGTGAATTCAAGGGTCTTGAGTGAGTGGTACGATCTTGTTCATTGTATTGCTAGAACACATAAAAATTAAGGAAGACCGATTGCGAAGAGTTAATCTAGGTTAATTTTCTTTCTGCTGAGTGGCGGAAAAACAATTGTACTGTTTCACAGCTGACAAAAATGCAATAAATATGGGTTTGAGTATTTTCTCTGGTTGTTTTTAGCCAGTTACATGGCAGGTACTTGGGAGGTGATGACATATTAAGACTAATCTAATCTTATCATAGTTTTTTGGGTTTTCATAACACGTAGCTGCTTCTGTCATTTTCAAGCATTGGATTGCAACTTCCAAGTTCGGTTTGATGAAATGAATGGATGAAAGAAGAAAGTGGCAATTTCTCACCCTATATATGCTGGCTTGCATCATCTTCCTGCCGTAAAATTTTATTGCTTATGTGAGGGTTAAACAAATTTAGGACTCCCATCGTGGCTGCCTGATCATTTCAAATGCATACGTTTTAATTGTTGAATGGAGCTGACACAAATATTGCATGTTATTGATGAATGCAATTTGCATTAAATAATTTAAAACACTAAGCTAAACGGCTTAGCATTATCACATGTTATGTTTGACAGTAATTTATTTTGAAATTTTCATCTTTGATAATGTTTCTTATTGGTCTAGCATTGTCCTTTCTTCTTTTATGTTAGCATCTCATGTACTTTTTGCCTTTGTCATACCCTTTGCAGTGCTTCTGGTTTTATTCAACAAAGCAGCTCTATCTTCATACAATTTCCCCTGTGCTAATGTTATTACACTTTTCCAGGTATGATATATCTCCCATAATTTTGCCCCTGGGTGGTGACTTGAGTATCTCAAGTTTTGTGAAATAAATTATACTGATCACTTATTGTAAGTAACCCATTAGGTTGATAATACCATTGCAGGTTGATTTCAAATATACTCAACCAAGATAGAAATAGTTGAAATCAACCAATGATAGGATGGCTATGATCAGGTTCTGTGAGCTATGGTGGCAAAACTACAGTTATATTAGGCAGAAAGAAATGTATGAAGTAAAAATGGGAGTACAAGAAAAGATGAGCTAGAAATCACGGAAAAGAGCCTAAGCCTCTAAGGCTTGTTGAAAATCATATTATCAGAATAATCAGTTATCATCCCTACAAAGATAACCACTGTTTTACTCACACTAGGTCCACCAAACCTTCCACAAATCTTATAACTAATGTATTTTATGAACTGTAAACTGCTCATCAGGTGAACCCCTAGTCAAATTCAAATTATATTGACAAATATTACGTATTGGACCTTTCACATACAATGAGCAGTATTTACTTCAAGTCTTCAGGAGTACATAAAATAGATAACTGAAATTAACCCATATATGATTCAATTCTAAGCATGTACTGCACTCAGACCAGGCCTCCAGAGATGTGGTTGGCTCATTTAACATTTATAATGTGATATTGTGGTTGGATATTTATGTAGGATAGGTTTGCTTTGTATCCTAGTTGAACCTAGTTGTTATTTGTCCTTGTGTTTTTATGTGTTTTTGTCAATTTTAATTGTTGTTTTAGAATGCTTTTAAAGTTCATGGAGAACAGTTCTTTTTAATTTTGGTTGGTTTATTAAAGTTAATTAAGCTATTGACACGAGCTTATCCTGAATTAGAGCCCATTAAATGAGATTTGATGAGATTATTCTCAACAACAACAAATACAAGTTGTGGTGACAATTATTTGGGGTTTGGCTACATCATCTTTTTTCCTCTAGTTAAATAAAGGACATTCAGATCCCTTTTTATTGTTTCCAGTAAATTAGTTTTCCTTTACCTCAACTCATACTGATACTAATTGACTCACCTTTACGTCAGAACATAGGGTTACAACTTATCATTTCCAGAAGTTTTTGGATCTGTCCAGATAACAACTCAGATCTGTTCTGAAGTTGTAACTCTATTTTTTGACCTTCCATTTCCCATACTGTCAAATAATTCTCAAGGACACATGTTGGTCTTGCTAAAATAAACTAAATTGAACATAGGCATTACATGTATTTCTTGACTTTCCTCTAATTGTGCTTGCTTTAAGTTTTACTTTAACAATGGTTATTTCTAATACCAAAGTCAGATGCACTGTAGAGATGCACTGAAGTGCTTTGTTGATGCACTTCAAAAAGTGTTGCATCTGCAGTAATTTGTGGATGTAATAACTTTAATACAACATTATTGAAGATCTGTTTATCTTTTCAGTTCTATGGTTCTATGAAAGTGTTGGCTCAGTCCACATATACATGCATGTATCATGGTTGATTTAGATGGAATGTTATTCATAGACACCTCACTTTTTATAGTACTAATTGTTTTATTTCTTAATATCATTATAATGAGTTGGTTTTTCTCCCTTTGTGTCTTAAACGTCTTGGGTCTATTATGTAAATAATAGTGCTTTTCTAGAATTTTTCTCTCGATGACTCAAATATTTTGTTATGGTAACAATCAAGGATTGTTATGGTCAGTACAGATTGGCATGTACCAGTCTGATGACAAATTGGCACCGAGTGCATGATTTTGCCTAGTTTAGTTCGATAAGGCTTATTGCTTGATGTGTTTACTATAATCAGATGTATGCTCAGTAACTCTACCTATACCATGCTGTACTGAATGGTACCGGTATCATCCCAAACTTTTCTCTTTTCTTCATCTTTTATATTCTTCATTTTTTTCTCCACCCCAAACACTATTCTTCATGTCAATCACACCAGCTTTGCTTTTCTCTCCACTGCCACCAATTCGCCACCACTGGCTGCCCGTACCAGTTTCCCATCATTTTGGTCATTCACTCTGTTGCGGACTTCTCCCTCACCTCCTGCCTCTGCACTTCCTCAATGTTATTGCTGATTGTTCTCACGATCTAGACTCTTCCTGCACTGACTGCTACCAACCCTTACTGACTCATGATTGATGTTGTATTGGTCCGATCGATGACTGGTATCAATACCGGACTGAGATTTTAATTCTTGTTGTAGGTATCTCCTTTGTTTTTATTTTTTATTTTGAATGACCACTGTTTTTGTTTCATTACATGACCCTGTGCATGGAGCCCCATATTGGTAGGAGCCTTGTGCATTAAGCTTTCCATTTTTCTACAAGTGTTGGTTCATTCAAGACCCTGTCTCCTTTCCAAATTTTAGGTTTATGATCTTAAAACAGTGTTGAAGAAGAAAATGAGGCATGGTAAAGAAAAAAACATATGCATGACTTGATTAGTTTGCTTACAATCTATTTATGAGCTTGAAAACCATTTTTCTCATTATGTTAAGTGTTCTTTGTTTTTTAGAACTTCCAATATTTGTTTGTACTAGATGAATGGTTTGCCGTTTGTTTATTTTTTGTCTCTTTTTTTAATTTTTTTATCCGAAACCAGTACTCTTCATTGCTTTTAGAGAATGCTTAGGAGTTCTAAGAGGTCCTAAAATTTTGATTTTTTTTGCAGAATAGGTATCCACATACATGTACAAATATAGTCAGTTATTCTTCTTTGAAAAATAAAAAATTATCAAATGTCTTTAGAATCTTGTTTGAGCCTTATGTTCCTGTTTTAGAGTATTTGATTAGGATAAGAGTCTCATCTACAGTTCATTTAAAGAGGGTCTGTTTGGTTGGGAAATTTTTTGCATACAGGAATTGATAAAGCACACAATTAGTTTGGCAGCAGAAACTTCTTTCTCTTTCTTTTTTTGTCTTTTCTTGCCAATTATATTTTCTTCTACATCTTTTGAATCACCAAATTGCTGACAAAAATTAGCTTCTAGATAATTTATTACCATTGAAGCACACTATTTTGCGGGTCCTCAAGACAGCAAGACAATTTTCATTGGCCACCAGTCAGTTCCACTGACTAAATCATGGAGATGATAAAAAATAATAAATATAGGAACCACTAAAATCTACCACAAGAAATATAAAACATAAAATCTCAACCCTAGTGCAGATCCCTCCCTCCCAAATAAAGGAAGTTAGCTCCAGTTATTTTGACCTTTCCTTCCTTCCTGCTTCACCAGTCCATTGAGAGAATTTTGATGTATAGAAATCAGCTTTTCTATGTGCAAAGTTTAAACGCTTCTCGAGTTTAACCCCCATGATACTCGACTTGTATGTCTATTCTGATTTATATTCATTTTCTCATATGAAGTTCTTGTATTTGGCAGATGATTAGTTCAACTTGCATTCTTTATGCAATGAGGCGCTGGAGGATTATTTCTTTCACAAATGGTGAACCACATAAAGGAAGTTTTGTGCCACTTGAAACCATATTTCATACGCTTCCCCTTTCCATAGCATACTTGCTTTACATGGTACATAATATTTATGCTTAATGAAAATAAACTTCTCTATAACTTTATGCCCACGGCTATTTGAATTATAAATGACATGATGCATTTTTTTGGTTAAAGTTGGCTACTATGGAGTCTGTACGTGGAGTAAATGTTCCAATGTATACCACCCTTAGGCGTACAACCGTCATGTTTACGATGATTGTAGAGTTTCTACTTACAAGGCAAAAATACACGCATCCTGTTGTTGGCAGGTAAATTGAACAGTGTCTTTTCCTTTCTCATGCAACCTGACACATTACCAAACATCAAATTGCATGTGAATTATGCACCATAGGACTCAAATTCGTAATGAATTATATATATATATACTAAAACATGTAGCAGCCTTCATCTGTGTTTAATATGCCTCGTATGTGTACTACAGCATGAGTTGGTTATTGGGTAAAACTGGACTTACTTTTTTGTGCAAGGGCAAAATCCCTTGTATGTAAAATCCATATGATTTTTTGAATTGGAACATGTAGGGCACCTATCCTTGTGATGCTTTGATTTGAATGCTTAGATCATACATGCTTTTCCATCCATTTTATTATTTGATTCTCAATGGCATGACCAAGCTTTTTACCAGTGTTGCATTGATTGTTCTTGGAGCTTTTGTTGCTGGAGCTCGAGACTTGTCATTTGATGCTTATGGCTATGGCATGGTGTTCATTGCTAACATGACAACTGCAATTTATTTGGCAACCATAAACCGTGTTGGTAGTATCCATATCCTTACCATCGGGCTTTCTTGTTTTCTGGCTTTGTCTTCATCCTTAAGCTTGTTATCTGTTTTCCAGGAAAATCAAGTGGTCTCAACAGCTTTGGTCTCATGTGGTGTAATGGTAATAATCCAGGGCCACAACCAGTTCGGAACCTTTAATTGATTGGAATCATTCAACAAATTTGATTTCTCCTCCTTGTTCTTCAGGAATTGTTTGTGGACCAATTTTGTTATTCTGGACATATATTCGTGGCGATTTGGAGCTTACTATGAAGTTTCCCTATCTGCATTCTCTTGGATTTCAGGCAGGTTTCTTTGTCATACATCTATGTTCAATATGCCACCGAAACATATCAAGTAGACGTCCCCTACACCGAATCTACCATGATAAAGCATTTGCTTGTTGATTTTTTGCAGGTTGTGATGATATTTTCCTGCATATTGGCATTTTTCTTGAACTACTGCATTTTTTTGAACACAACCTTGAACTCTGCACTGACACAGACAATGTGTGGCAATCTGAAGGTTGGTCTTCCCTGCCAACGCTGCTCTTTCATTCTCTTTCTTGCATTTCCAATGCCCTTATATGGAAATTGATCTGTGTATTGCTTCAGGATCTATTTACCGTTGGACTAGGCTGGTTGTTGTTCGGGGGACTTCCTTTCGACGTGGTAAGTTCAATTTCCTTCCCCTTCTGTAACGCTTTTTAGCTTTCACAGTTGATCAAGTTCCAAGCCGTTTCCTCTCCAGTTGAATATTATCGGCCAAGTTCTTGGTTTCGTGGGCTCCGGTTTCTACGCATACTGCAAGATCAAGGGGAAGTAGCATTTCATCAGCTAAATCTTGTGAATGCAAAGCCATTAATGGCTCCCATCCAGATGGATTCCCAAAGATCTAACGAGATTCACATTACAGCAGCTCGAGTGCCATTAACTGTTCACATCAAATTTTGGTTGCATCTATTCAACTTTTTGTGTATGATATCTACGCCTTCTGATACAATCGATATTTTATGTTTTAGAAATAGAACATTGGATATTGAGGATATCATTATTTATGTAGGCAGCCTTTACGGTTTGTTGTCTTGTAAGCTCTCAATTGTATGTGATTCCAACAAGATTTAATGTAGGATTTCTGCTCAAAATATAAGATATAAGAAGAGTTTATTAGAGACTATAAATAGATATTTAAATATTCTTAATTTAACTTGTTTTGCCAACCCGTTGAAACTTTGGTCCTCGTGTGTTCTGGTATTTAATTTATAATAAGACATTCGATGCCATGGTAATTAAGTCACCAGTTAATGACATATAGTAATTAATTCGTTTCCTAATAACTCTTTAAAGTCAAAAGATCAATTTAATAATCATCCAAAACACGTTTGAGGCAAACAGTAATATAACTTGATTAAACTCGTGCATGGTGATGGCCACGTGCGTGGGTCGTAGTAGACATAATATGGGCCCGGCCCAACTCACACGACCCATTGGCCCATCTATTGAAAGCACAATTAAGCAACCATGACATCCTCGGAGCCGAACACGTGTACTCCTGTCTTCCCCATCTATAAATGACCGACTTGCCTTCTTCCTTTGGAAACTTCCTCGTAGATCTCTCTCTCTCTCGTCGTAGCACAAACCGGGATTCAGCTTGCCTTTGCCTCTCCGATCGTCGCTTCCCACCCGATCAGAATGTCGTCCAAGCAGGGTTGGCATCTGTTTCGCTCTCTCTTTGTTTGTTTCTTCTTCTTGTCGCCCTTTTTCTGTATCTTTGGATTTAGATCTCCCGGATCTTGGTTCAGGTGGGAAGTTGAAGCCCCTCAAGCAGCCTAAATCGGAGAAGAAGGAATACGACGAGGTACGTGCGTTTTGCGGATATGTACGGATTGTTTATATTGGTGGCGAGTTATCGATTGCTTGCGTTGTTGAGAGTTTGGGAGTGTCTCTATCTGCATGATCTGATGTTCTTGACTGTTTTGCTCTGTGAATTGCGCTTTAATAGCGACTGACGTGTTGGTTGTATATAACAATTTTAATTCATGGGTTCAGCGATTTCGTAGCTTTTGACGTGTTGGAGATCGTGGTTTTGATTTTATTATTGGTCTTTTTGTAAGTTCTGATTTATGTGTTCGATTAGGTTGATATGTTGGTTTGGTGAAGTAATATGATAGATCAATACAAAACCAAAGTTCCCTTAATTTCAATGTGTGTCAAGAAAGAAATAAAGAAATGTTTGTGTTGAATTAGATAGGGTTCGCGAGTCCTGTGATGAACTTGGACAAAGGTAATTTCTTGGAGTACATGAATTCTTTCTGAGTTTTCAGGGGCGTGGACATGCCTCGTTTAAAGGCTATGGCTCACTTTGTTTATGGTTCTGTTTCCTTGGTTTCTTGACGCCTGTAACTAGCATGCGATTGTGCTATTGTGGTACATAAATCTAACTCAACTGGTTAGAAGCATGGAGAAATCCAACTTCGGTGAAATGTAATCATTTCATGAGGTAATTTCTTCACATACTAATGTGTTTTGAAACATGGAAATATGTAACTTATGTCAGTAAAGTCTTATCCTGTAAGTTCTCTGTGCTCTCAGAATTATTTCAACAAATTGTTCAATATGTGCTATTAAATTTAAGCTTTAAGCTTATTAAATAATGATTACAGTACAATATAGTTGTGCAGCATTGTTTTTCTTCTACATTGTGATTTCCTACTTTATGTGCAAATGCACATGAAATTTTAATTGTCTTTCTAAAATATTTCTTGCTTCGTAATTGACCTCTAGCATAAACAACATCAGAGTCTTGAGCCTTAGCAAATTTTGCTTCATGATATATTTTATATCTTTTGCCACTGTATGGGTCTTAGGCCCTGATTCTATTTGGACTTGACAAAGGGCATTTTGAAAATCTGGATATCGAGTTGGATTTGTTTTGACGACTTAAAACTTATTGGAGTTGCAGTCTTCATTGATTTTGAGTTGGAAGTAGGAATAGGTTTTTGATTAATTCTAGAACTGGGTCATAACTTTATAGATTTTCCAACGATTTTTCTAACCTTTTTCATCTAAGGGGAGTGTGGCTAACGTGAAGGAGTAGATAGGAATTTTTTTGGAGTCTACTTCTGTTTTCTTCAGATTGTAAATGCAAGTATATAAAGTACTTGTTGATGTTCTTCTAAATGAAGTTAAGAGTTTCTAAATTCTAACTTATGAGAACTCTGATATGAGGGCAAATGACTCATGTCTCTGGTTCAGATGCCTTATTTCTGAACTAGTCTCCCTCATAGTTATGCTTCTAAACACACAATAGATCTTATGTTAACATCGCATGTTTGTGTCTGGATATCAAGAAACACATTCTGTTATATTTACATATCAGGTGAGTTGCCCCCCTCTTTGTAGGTCAACAAGCACTGGAGCTACTTTGACATGGTCTTCTGCCTTATGCCTGACTTTCTCCCACTTTGGGACTTGAGCTTTTACCTTGTTAGCTTGCTAGGTGAGTATACATAAGAATTTGCTAGGCTCACCTAGGTGTTATGGTCGATGGGAACAGGCAGGGCCTCTAGTGAGGAATGGTGCCGTCTTCATTCAGTCTTTTTCTGATTTTACCCTTCCTTTTTTTTTTCGATACCCAACTATGGAAGGAACAGGATTCTTTATGATATCTTTGTTGAGTATCCATCTCATGCAGTGATTTAAAAAGCGCTAGGTGTCAAGGTCCAAAAACGCTCAAGGCGCTAGGCGCTCGCCCGAGCGAAGCGCGACACTAAAATATTAAAATATATAATATAATTAATAAATATAATTATTTAAGAGTATTAAAATCAAAATAATATATTATTAATCTAATAAATACAAATACTATTATTAGTATATTGTTAACAGTATACTGAAGGAGAAGAAGGAAGAGGAGTGTAAGGGGGTGCTGACTGAGAAAAGAGGAAGCAACAACGGCACCGGGAGCGGGAGCGACGAGCGGCGACAGCGGGAGTGGGAGCGGCAAGCGGCGACAGCGGCAGCGACAGTAGGAGCGGGAGCGGGAGCGGGAGCGAGAGCGGGAGCAGGAGTGGGAGCGGGAGCAGGAGCAGGAGCGGCGAGCAGCGACAGCTGATATTGGTTTTAGTTGGTTCGATTAAACCAACTAAAGCACCGGAGACCGAACTAGACCTAAAATCCTGGTTCGGTCGCTTGGTTTAACTTAGGCGCTCGCCCGAAGCGCCCAGCGCCTGGGCTCGGGTGAGCGCCTAGGCGGCGCCTCTTTGAAGCGCGCTGCCTAGAAGTGAACCGAGGTGCTCGGGCCTCGCCTCGCCCGAGCACCTAGGCGAGCACCCAAGTGCCTTTTTAAATCACTGATCTCATGCCGCTTATGTTTTGTCTTTAAAACTCTTTTACTCAGTCTCCATGATGATTGTGATTTTACACTCGATCAAACAAGTTTCTCCTATATTCCAGGTTAGGCATAGTGGTTTCGGTGCTTTGTAGTTGTATTCTTTTATCCTTTCATATATTGTTTTTGTATCGGTTTATGTTTGTCAATGTCACATTTTAACTGTCATTTGAATTTTAGACTTTTTGTTGTTGCTGTTTTTCTGATTTTCTACACTAAGATGTTCATTTTGCTATTTGCAGGCTGATCTATCAAATATTCAGAAGAAGAAAGAGGAAGAAAAGGTAAATTTTATTTTCCTGAAGTTTGGAACTTTTTTATATCAATCCATGGGAATGCTGACAAATTACTTTTTCTGGTCACCATCTGCTTGAACAGGCACTCAAGGAGCTGAGGTCTAAGGCGGCCCAGAAAGGAGCATTCGGAGGCACTGGTCTGAAGAAAAGTGGAAAGAAATAACCTTCGTTGTTTCTTCTAATTCGTGACAAAACCTACATTCTGAGCCGTGCCAAGGTCAACATGACATCTAAGCCAAGTATTTCCAAGATTTGCTTGCTTTGATTATTTGATACTTATTTAGTGACTTGCACTTCTATGAGAAATGGGCTGAAAGTATGCTTATATTATTGTCTAAAGAAATGCTTTTGCCAAGATTCAAAAATGATGAAAATAGAGATTTGTCATATTCATCTTGTAGTCCTGGAAGTGCAAAAAGAAAAAGAAAATTCACACTGCATGCATAGGTTCTCCACTAATTTCGAATAGCCATTTAAATCTTCCTTGTTCTTGGAAGTAAAAATGGACCTACGTTATTGGTTCCGATCCTAAGAATCTCCGACATTGCTGATCAGCCTACACAACTGTTATAGCGTGTAGATGAATGATGGCCAGCATACACACTATAATAATTTCCTGGTGCTGATATCTAAAGACTGTTGAAGTGCACCAATTTGTTTGTTGAATGCTCTGCTCTCTGATCTTTGCACATTTACACGGTGTGATGAAATCTTGAATCATCCAACTCTTTTGCAGCCAGAAATTTTGTTGCATTTTTCTTGGCACACTATTGAACAAGTCTTGTAAACAGCATGTTTGAAGAGGAGATAGATTTACATGAAATCTTATGAGGCAAAGTAGGCTGGCAATTCTAGCATGACATTTCCTGGGTTACATCCAATCTTCGACTGTTGTTGATTATGCAGGCTCAGTTAGAAGAATCAGTCCATAGATTGACAAACAAATATTCATGAAATCTTTCCTTTCTAAATGGATATTGCATTGAAATGAAGAACACAAAATTATGAAAAGCTTGTACCAGTAGAGGATCCATGATTTCAGCTGATGACATTGGTTTTAAATGCTCAAAGATGTGGCTAATGATAACATCAGGATGCCGCTATTGAGACATCATGATGGTCAATATATTATTTTGCAGTTGATAGATCTCTGGCACGTCAATTATTATCTCACGATCGAATCTGATGGATATCTAATTCATTCATTCTATAAATCTGAAGCTCCTTGATCATTCTTCTAGAATTCATCATATAAAAGTCAAAACCGTGCGAACTCATTAAAGTGGACGACAATAATGTTTTCATGTTTTTAGGTGATGTGAATTCACATCACGTCGTTCCTCAACCGTCAATGTTGGAGACCGTTTGGTGCAGCAGCCAAACCGATTTGTGGGGAGTTCATTGACAATTTGACATCCACGACAGCGCGAGGTGAAAGCCGAGTAGACATCTCCTTCCTATTGGGTCAACCAACCATCGAAGGTCGCAAGTGTGAGGGCATACGCTGCCTCCAAGTCAACGATCAACATCCCAGCGTATGAAACGGTTGAAGATCGCCTTCCGCTTCTTGTGTTCGTGCATTGTGTTCATAGCGACAGTGATGGGTTTCTGTGTTGCACATTCTACTCATACTCTTTACACACATTCCCTTTAAAGTTTGGAAATAGTAAATTTATCCTTACAAGTTTATTTATATATCCATCAATTTGTTTATGTATATATCATTTCTCATGAACTTCAATGATTTTGTCTAAATCATTTACACTTTTATAATTATTTGTTTGTAAAAAGTTAGTCACTTTAAAATCATATACGATCATCTAAAATAGATCGGTGAATAAATAAACATACAGATGATGATAAAATATTTTATTTAGCAACTAAAATATGAATATATATTTCTCACTTCAAACGATCGTGCAACAAATATATATTTTATTAACATCTATCTAGAAACTCCTAAAAAATCATAATTAGATTTAATATAAAAAATATAAAAATACCCTCATATTCTTGTTAGAATAATGAGCTTTAAAATAACTAAATGTCATTTAGACAAATAACGAACGGTTCAAACTTAAAATTAAAGGAAATGATACTTCATACCACCAAATCAAAATTATGTCATATGAAAAATTGGTGAAAATTTTGAGGATCGATGATAAGATCATGAAATTGAATTGAATCTCATGTAAATCACATGGTATATTTTGTGTGTGAATGGGTTTGTCGTGATCCCTTTGAAACCCTAATGTGTAAATCGGTGGAGGTTCCCCACTCGGTGGTGACATGGTTGAGGACGGAGACCCAAATGAAAAGACTACATTACCCAATGTTGTCATGCAAAGGCGACCTGACCTGCCTTCCACTCGCACTCGGCATTCTTTTTGGGTTCACAAGTTGAGAGGGGAATGCGTTCTATCTCCACACTCCACAAAGAACTCCCACCCGACCTCTCAACAATCCCAATGTGTTTGCACGTGTTGTGATCATGAAATAATTTGGATTTCAGCTTCAACAACACATACCTTTCATCGTCCATCTCATTTCTATTTAGTGTCCTTTGCCCAGTAGTTTGATGTGCCATCTCCTTTCGACTCTTTTTGTGGATCGCTTAGAGGAGCTCCCAATTAAATTTTGTTTGTATGAATGTAATCATTCAAAGTACTAATAATGACAATGGATGCTTATGCATTGGTTTCTATGGTAGCATTATGCACTAATTCAAAGGACCATGAAGAAGAAGAGGAGAAATTGGAGTGGTCTGCACAAGGTTGTGTGTCTGTGTCTGTGTCTGTGTCTGTGTCTGTGTGTGTGGAGGGAACCCAACCCCATGTTTTGGGGCAGCATATGTTCCTGGTGGGAAACAGCAGCCATCCCACTCATTTCCAGTCTCTCTCTCTCTCTCTTCTTTTGTTATCTTGAAGAGCATCGCACCCATATGGCACCCACTAGAATGACTACTATAGCAGCTGGAAAATTTTAGGTATAATATGTATTCTTTCATCCATGCATGTATAAGATGTTGGAAACAGTACAGTATTGGTATGCAGATGAAGATTAAAGGTGTTCAAGGATTGAAACAGGTAAATGATATACATTAAATTCAATCCATAACTTGATAGATTAAGTTTTTATTAATGGAACTCATACCCATCGATGCATCACTCCTTTCTTTTGGCACACATTTACTGGCTATAGAGAAGCTTAAAACTACAGTGCGACTGCAACTGCTGCTTCTTTCTGGTATCTGTCACTTCCTTCTTCTAACACAAGATTGCAGGCTCTGAGGAAGCAAATCAAGCAGCTTAAGAACTCTTTCTGTTATGGTCTATGGCACTCCCTTCTCCTCGCGCAGATTACAGACGCTGAAGAAGCAAATCAAGCAGCTTAAGGACTCTGATCTGCTGCTGTTTTCTGATATCTCTGATGTTATCTGTCTCAGCTTGTGAACTCCACCAGATTGCGATGTCACTCTTACCATTCATTTGACCATTACTCTCTCCCTCTCTCTCTCTCTCATCATGTATAGCGACTTCTTATCTGTCCCATCTCCGCCCACCCACCCGCCCACCCAACCCCTCCATGCCTTCTCTCTTAGAAGTTGGCCAGCCACCTTTACCTTCTTCTTCTTCTTCTTCTTCACTCTTTCTACACTCAACACCAAAAAGCAAACAAACAGAAACGAAAACAACGGAGACAGAATTATGGGAAGTAAACTCATACAATTAAGAAAGAAGAAAGAGAGAGAGAGAGAGAGAGAGCGAAAACAACACGAATCAAATAAAAGATAGCTTTCTCTTTGTTCTATCCTCCGTCACCGGCGTCCATGCCGGCCAGAAGCTATCGAAAAGAGCCTAGTATAGAGTGGACTAGTACTTCAATCTTTATCGGAGTCCTCCGGGCTCGGCTCCTGATTGAGATCAGGATTCATGGCAGGCCGAGATGGCAACTGCTGTTGTTCGAGCTGGTGTTGATGGTGTCCTCTCTGTTGTCGCAGATGCGGCGACGGCCGCGACGTCAGACCGGTCTGGAGAGCGTCCACCCTCGCGCCCACCTCGGTGGCCTTCTTCCGGATCGAGGCGGCCGACATGGAGGCCACACCGCTGACGCCGAAGCCTTCTCCGTCCACGTCTTCCGCTAGGATCTCGTCCGGGAAGTTGAGCCGGGCGGAGCGGCCCCGGAGGTAATATACGGCGGTGTCGTAGGCTCTTGCAGCGGCCACCGCGGTCGAGTAGGACCCCAGCCAGATCCGGGACCGCTTGTTGGGCTCCCGTATCTCCGCCACCCACCTCCCCCACTTCCTCATCCTGACTCCCCTGTAGGGCCTCTCCCTGCTGCCACCACCGCCGCTTGCCGCAGCCCTCTGCCCAACCGCTGGCGGCGGGGACTTCCTCGTATCCTCGCTGGTGGAGGTGGAGCAGCACTGCCCTTCCATTTCCTCTCTCTCTCTCTCTCTCTCTCTCTCTCTCTCCCATAAATCATCCCTCTTCTACTGTTTATATTAGCGACGACTGTAAGAATAATATGATGTGTCTTACACATTCATCCCTCTTTAAGTTTGGAAATAGCATATCTGCCCCTTCAAATATTCTTTTCTGGCCTTTTCTTAGTCTCCTCCATTTTTCATAATTTCCTAACCATTTTTTTTGTTTAATATCTAAAACATCCTTAACTACATATTTATTTTTTTTTCTTTTAGTCATGAATTGATCCCATTATAGTACTTATATACTATATAATAATATATTTTAGTAATATTATAAAAATATTATTGAATTTTTTAAAAAAAGAAAAAATATATTTTTAAAAAAACCCAATATATATATATATATAAACAAAAAAGTGTCCAACATATGAGGCTCGTGTCTTACCTTTTATTTTTTTAAATAATATATATTATAATATAATCCTCAAAATAATATATTATAATATTAATAATGATAATTATCTTAATATGTAAATATTATATATATATATAGTTTTACCTGATATAAACAGATCCTAAGGGCGGCTCTTTGGTGGCGGAAAGAGACGCTAATAATTCCACAACAGCAACAAAATCTAATGACGTAAAACGTCACCAACTTCGATATCTTTCACGTAGTCGGCACTCGAGCCTCGAACAAACCACCGCTACCGCTGCCTCCTCGGGTGGCCACCTGATCATTGCACGCTAATCCAACCTGTACATCCAATTAATTACTCCCGATTAACTCGGGTTTAGGATTAGGTTTTGTAATCCTTCCTTGTCGATCGAGATCGAGAGACACCACCCTGGTTTCTCTGCTCCATCGCGTTCTTCACCTACTCACGTCGAGCGCTTATAAATGCCATCCCACCGTTCACTCTCTCACCGACATGTTACATGACGTGAGTCGGAGTGGTGGATGTAGACGTTTCAGCCTCTCCTACGGAACTCCTCCTCCTGTTTCTCTCTCTCTCGCTCTCTCTCTCTCTCTCTCTCTCTCTCTCTCTCTCTCACAGCATCGGCACAAACATGGAGGTGGAGAGAGACTTCCTACTTGAATTTTCCAGAGTCAGCGGCTGAGATTAAGTGACGGTAAGGAACGGATGGTGGAGATGGATTGAAGGAAGGTCGGTGGCCGGGAGGAAGACGACGCTTCAGAAGGTTTCGTAGAAAAGAGGATTGAATGGAGTTTGGAGAGAAAGAGAGAGAAGAAAAGGACAGGATTTTAATTGATTGAGAGAGAGAAGGTAGAGATAGCTACTGTGCGTTCGTTATCCTAATAGGGATCTAAGTAATGGTGGGTGTAAGCAACGAGGAGGACAATGCCATAAACTACTGAGAACGAAGGCAGGACAGTGATATGGATATGCATATAGAATTGGCCTCCTCGATGTCGGCATGCGGACTTCTCTTTGTGGGATGTAAATGAACATGCACTCATCTGAAGCATAAAACTTGATCTATTTATCTTGGATTTTATATTGAAAAGAGACATCATATGATGATGCGTATCCTAACCCTTATAAATAGATGGAGATTCTTTTATATATTACTATTGAGAGGAGACTTCATGAGATGGTTTAGGAAAATGAGATGTATATGACAATAAATGTGAGCCCTTTTATGTGTATTCTGACCCTCACAAGAAACTATAATTATACGAAGAGTTGTATCTTTGTATCTCCTTCGTCTGAGTCTCATCGATCTCTCTCTCTCTCTCTTTTGCCAACCTATACGAGACAGAAGCGATGATTTAGGTCGATCTGCTCACTGCAACTTGACGGCCATTTATCTGTTGACTTCTTCCATGCATGATGTCATGCTAAGACGTGTTTTTCTTTCACTGGCATTCCATTGAAGCTTATCCAACGTTCTCTTGGGGGATAAGTCCGATCAGTGGTTACAGAAGTCATCTTTGATTTCTCTTTGTTTAACATAAAGATTCTAACCATGTTTTTCGTACGGATAGATTCCACAGTTATTGTGGGTTGGTTACTGGCTTGCTGGTGTTGGATCATCGTCTCGGTCCTCATAATTATGAGTAATTTAGGAAGAAAGAAGAGAGTTATACCTTAGGATACTGATTAATTAACGATAATAATCTTGGGAAAATTATTAATTGCTTGGCAACCAGCTGGGACGAAATCTAACAAAGATGTTGTTCTAAAGGAGGAGGAGGAGGATTCAAGACAAAGGGAGGTGATCCCAAGAGAAGTGCTATTACAACTCATCTCCTTTTGGGTACAGGGATAAAGAAATAAGAACACATGAGCAGCTGGTGGAGAGCTGGCTTTAATTTGTTGTGGCCGGTGGATACTTTTTACTCCAAATTGGTCGGTGAGAGAGAGAGAGAGAGAGAGAGAGAGAGAGAGAGAGAGAGGCAAATCAAATGCAGCAGCATGAAAGAGTTGATGCAATCTTTTCACAGGAATAGTATGATCCACTGGGCATAATTGCACCTCACCCTTGGTGGTCATGGTGCTAAAGAAATGGAAAATGGAAGGGCCTCAGTGGTCCTCCTAAAGTCTTTCTCCTCCATCTTTTACGTGCCAGCACAACGTGTGTGTGGCCAGCAGATGATAACAATGCATTGGGCAAACAGGCCTTCTTTCTAGCCTTCAGCAAGTGCCAGTTGGGGAAGACCTTTGCGTTTGTTTTCCTTCTTCTCTTGATGACAAGTTCGGGTCACAATGTTTTAGAACAGTGTTGACTTGTACAAATCCCATTGGGTCAATGAAGGGATGAGCTCATGTTTGCCTGTCTTGGCAGATTAAGGAAATAGAATTAAGAGCCTAACCATCATTCATTCATCATTAAAGGAGACATCTATTGACCTGGGCTTTTTATAGTTGGGTTGATTATGTCATATTATATATGTATATATATATATATATATACATATATATACACTAATAATTGAGTTGTAATGGAAAATATGGGCCTCTTGTCTATTCAAGTGGTAATCCATGTTAACATCGTGTAGCTGTTTATGTTTTAAGGTCAGGTCTATGATATTATTGATCTCTGGAAACATTATGCAGTGTGGTGCCTATAGATAGATGCAAGGAGGGTTTGCACGAAAATAGAACTCATGTAATCGGTGACTCTCGTCTCATGTGGATCAATCAAACGTTAGATATTCCATGAGGCTGAGGCATCAAAGCACAGGCTATCCTCTCTTTCTTCTCAGTTGGCAATTTGTCTGGTAAGCTTCATGTTTCAAGACATTAAAATAATGACACAAACAATCAGTGCTCCCCATGGCTGATTCATCGATGAACCCAGCATTTAGAAATGTACATTGCAAGATGATGAACACATTCTTGCTGATGAAACATTGTCGATTAATAACTCATGGACAATATTGAACAATCACAAATCCCATCAGAAAATGAGAGCAATGCACCAACTTACCAACCGCGTTTGATCACGTCAGCCTGCAACCGCATGGTAAGACACGCGCACCAGTCTATGGTGATACAGTCGAGAATTCTACCAAGACCAAGTCATCGGAAGCATAATCTGAAACCCAATCCCACAACATATGTTCCAACTAGAAACCAAACCAAACTCAAATGCACTAGTGGGTTCCACAACCAAACAGCTTCGAGTGAAATCTCAGACTATCTGTTGCCTCAAGAAACGAGGCCATCATTGAGCGACAATGCCGCCAACTGATCGGCGGGAACATTGGCCTGCTGCTGCTGTGCCACAGTCCTCAGAACTTCCAGTGCCTCCGCAACTTTGGCTTTCAAGGCGTCCGGAGATTCCAGCAAATGCAGGACTTCAGTCTGGTCCATCTCCAGTAGCATTCCTGTAACTTTGGCTGCATGATCACGTTCAAGTTGCTCCACGAGTGGGTACAGACTCTCACCGAGCATCTGGAGAGGAAGAATACGTGAACCATAATAATCAATCAATCATTCCACGGGGCTGACCTGGTACCCTTCAAATAAGTCAGAAAGCTCCACTAAGTACATAAGGTGTGATATAACTGAAGTTCATTAGCTTACGATCCATATGATGAGAATAGTCTCTGGCTAGAAATAAGTAGCAGGACCAGTTCAGTGTCAAGGATCTCAGGACCAGAAAGGAACTCGGTTAATGTAACAATGAAAAAACCATCTAGTGATTGAAAGATGGGTCATTCGTGATCCTAGTCTTTCAGAAGGTACCCTAGTGGCATTATCCTACGTGGTCCTAGTCTTTCGGGAGACTCCGTTAATGTAACAAGGCATAAAGAGCTCCCCAGAAAAAACACACAAAGAAGTACATAAGTAGCACACCTTTAACAGGACACACGCTCATAT
Organism: Musa acuminata AAA Group; assembly: GCF_036884655.1. Classification (NCBI taxonomy): domain Eukaryota; kingdom Viridiplantae; phylum Streptophyta; class Magnoliopsida; order Zingiberales; family Musaceae; genus Musa; species Musa acuminata. The sequence goes on along the minus strand of NC_088330.1, from coordinate 7,825,788 downwards.
ATTGAGTGAGAAACATACCATCCTTTGCTGCTCAGGAGTAGAATTTGCAAGGGCAGAAGCCAACGCCCCAATGGGAATAGGTTGTGGTATGGGAACATCTCGCATAGGCAACCCTCCCATCTCATACGGAGAGAGCATACCGCTAACAACACCAGGCATGGGAACATCAGGCATGTTGCGGCCAGGAGAGTAGCGCTGGACACGGCCCCTTGGAAGCATCTGTTATGCATTCTCCACAAAAAGAAATTAATAATATAACAGTTAGATCAAGGTTCAGTTCACATCCGATCAATCAAGGCTATGTAGATAATCTCACTATAAACCGAGAAATGAACATATTGCATTAACAGCATCAGAATATAATGCACAGCTCGTTTACATGGAGTGGTAGAGCAATGGAAGCCATGGCATGCCAACCCAGCTATCGATGACCAAGTAGAGGACCATCATGAGCTAGGACTTCAAAATTAATTAATGTAAAATGACAAGGAAACACATTGGATCTGCTGCCATGCACACAACTCAACATGTAACCAACAAGCTTGTGCTCAAATTGATCGGTAATGTGGTGTGGTAATCAACATTTGGTCTCTCCAAAAATTAAAACACGCTGCCAAGAGTATTTCACCATCTAGTATCATGGTTCTCACCCTATCATTGGAAGTGTGCTTATGCAATGTCATTTCACCACCTGTTCTTTCCAATAACAAGGATCTTAGTGCTTTTAAATGCTTCTCTTTTGTTCTTCCTGCTTCCAACCGATTGCAATTTATTGTGGTTGTTAATGATAGTTAAACCTACAAAATGATTGCAAATTCCAAAGGGCAAGAAAGAGAACTCCAAGCTAAGAGAGATGATTACAGACCTGTTGCTGAATTAGAGGCATTGGCTGCTGTGTTTGTTGTACAGGTCCTGCTCCAGCTCGTCTACCCCCTGGACGGTGCACCTGCTGCCCCTGTTGGACAAGGGGCACTAAGAAATTTGGCATAGGTGCCCCTGCAGGCCGCATTCCAGGGATAAGCTGTTGCTGGAAGCCAAATCCTGGCTGTAGAGGAAACTTCAGAAATTATTGAATGATTTATGCAACGACAACTTAAGCATGGTGGTAATATCATAAGTAGTAATAAGCTAATTCAACAAACAAAGAACTAAAGATGATGAACTATAAATAACACCATAAGTCATGATTATGAACTTAAAATGCAACAGGACAGTGGCAAGATAAGATCAGTTGCATAATAGTATCACAATATTTTGGAAATATTGCAAAATCGCATGCCAAGTCATCCAGCATGAAAAAGATAAGCATTGGCAAACTGCTATTCTCTCCACAAGGACACTATTAACAGTATGACAAGTAGTTTAACACCTGCCTGTGCCTACACAAGTACCTAGAGCACATTTCAAAAGCATGATAAATACTTTTCAATTAGCGCCTTGTACCAAAATTAAGCATGTGAGTATCACAGATTATGCAGATTTGTTGAACTCTCCCTAAGAAATAACAAAAAATTGGTTTCCATCATGAGTTGAGCATTTTCTAGCACCATTCCATAAGTTACATGTGCAGAATAGTTATTTGAAGTGTCTTAAACAGTCCTTGCTGACAGCAAACCTTGCTTTCAAGTAACTAGGAATTTCTTGCAGCAATTACAATAGGTAAGCAACGTATGTACTGTTTCCGATGAGTTCCATTGCATACTTTATAGTTTCTAACACGGTTACAAGGATATCCAGCTTGAGCACCAGAACAAATAAGTGGATTCTATCTGCAGGTCCCAGTATTCTTGGACCTGAATCTTAGGAACTAAATTCTACTGCATGCAACAGCAGCTTATGATTTTTGTTAAGTCCTTCTGATGCCAATCAAGAAGAGTTTTTCATAAGTACTCTAGATTTAATATGACATAGGTCAATCAATGTTAATTAAAAAAAAAGTAACAAAGAATCTGGGGAAACAAAGGTGAACTCTATCTACAACATGTAAATATACAAGAATCAGGTTATATACGATAAGAAAAACAAATACAAAAGTACACATTACAATTAAACCTGCTTCCTATCATGACAACTTCAATCTTATTAATATGCATCAATGCAATGTCTGAAACAAAAAAGCTATTTTAAACTAAACTTCTCGCACATGCAATGCACATACCAAATTTGCAATTTTCCCACATACACATTTTCCTTTTGATTATAGAGCAACAGCAAGCTATGGAAACTAAATGCTAATTGCACAAAAAGTCAATTCCAATTATATCCAGTTATTTTCCATTATATATATTATATAACACTATCAACCAATATCGAGTTTGATAACACTCAACAAATAAAATACTATTGTGTCACACGGCTTATATATTTTGACCAAATACAAAATTGTAAGTTTTCGCCACAATATTAAGCATCACCATGCTAGAATATGAAATAATATAACTCAATTTATAATGATGAAGACCATCCTCAACAGTCAATCACTATGTATTGAAAATTTGCAATAAATAGTTGTCTATGAAACAAAGATATTTATATATTCATCAAGCATAGTTTATTTAGGAATACGTAAAATTAAAGTACAACATAACAATAAAATAGTTACCTGTGGTGGAATAAGGGCAGGAGGTCCTTGACCATAAAATATTTGTTGCCCAAGACCAGGAGCACCAGGGGGGTACATGGGAACACGAGGACCAACAGTAGGGGCCATTGGTACAGGCCGCATCTGTGAAAACTGTGCCTGTAAATTGGACAAACAATTGCAACACATAAATAACAAACTGCATATGTAAGCAGAATAGTTTCAGAATTTGATCACAACATGATATATTGCAGAACTGAAAGTAAATGCAGATATAGTACTCTAGTTCCAGAATAACTCCAGTGTAATAAGAAACAAACAATGAGCCATGGAAGAGTATATTGCCAGCACATGTTAAACTATAAACCAATTCCATTTTCGATCAAGCCACACACACACACACACACACACACACAGAGGGGTCAGGGTCGGGCAAGTCAACACCTGAGTGGAACTAATGCAAGACAACTGGCTAATGAAGATTGAGAGAACTATACATGAAAATAATTTTATGCTTATATATTCTCAGTAGTTATCAATTTCTTGCATGTAACCATATAAATCAATGATTCTTCTGCATTCAATATTACTGTAGGAAGAAAATATCTTTTAGCAATCATTTGATCTCATCCCAAGAGAAAATAAAAGCTCACCTTAAATAAATCATTGTTATACTCCTTTCAATGACATCTAAACTAGAAATTTAGACCTCATTTACATGAAGAAAACTCTCAATAAAAAATGTGTGCTACATAAGTCTAAGTACTGAAATTTGTGATACATTCCGTCCAAGAACTCGTCAACACCCACCATATACAAGACAAGCTTGACCATCTGCTTCATCTCCACGATATATGACAAGGAATGCATGACAGCATGGGCATACAAATACACATTTACAACAGACACCTACTTCCCGCCACTAAGAGGTTCACATGCAAATCAAGTCTTAACACGTCTTCATAAAGAAAATTTGACCTCGGTCGAGCATACACATGAAATAAAGCAGTTGTCAAGTTTCCCAATATAGACTGACCATTTATGTTCATAGCCTCAATCGAACTGTAAAAGAATAACTGGCAAGTTATAAAGAACATTGGATGGTTACAAGTTCATATCACTCCAAAGAAAAGGACATGATCATTAACCAGTGGATTTGGTAGCAATCTAATGTATAAAAACAGCTAAGCAAAAGGTCAAACATCAAAGAGAGTATCCAAACATCTCTTGACATCACTGAGCCAATGGAAAGTGGATGACGAAGAACCAAACCTTTCAAATAAATTAAATAGAAAAATATGGAAGTTTATCTATCAATTATCTTATTGACAATGAAATTTATTTTCCAAAACAAATATAAAAATATTTGTTTCCTTAAGAATAAAAGAATAAATTATTGATATGCTTTGATTTATGGTATACAATTTTTTGTTATATTCTTTTCTTATTTTTATAGGTTTCATTTTTCTTCTCGTACATAGGAATCTATGATGGATTATAAAAGTTTTTTTTTCCTTTTTGTAATATGTGCCAGTGATATGAGATCATATTCATGGGACTGATACCTAGAGCCATATGATTTTCTTTCTTATATTTTAATATTTTATTACTCCACAACTATTAAATCCTAAAAAATAATTTCTGTATAGTGTATACATCCAGGCTTTTGTCATATATCATATTAGTATCAGTGCAACTTGTCCTACATATATAGGGATAAATTCCTCAATCAAGCCCAAGATTTATCTCCTTCATTTTTCACTAAGACTTCTAATTAAACCTAAAATTTACCTTCTTCCCTTTTTATTTGGCTTTTTTCTTCTCTTGATCAATTTTAGTAACAATGTAGTAATCATACTTCTGACATTTCGAAAGGAACCTAAACTATTAAACATTTATTGAAAGGAAAAATAAATCAAAATGGTCCTGCATCATTTGATGTTTTAACTCAACATACTCCCAATCCGGGCAACCATTTCTGTCTCCTAATTAAGGTCCTCTATAGGGGAACTATGCACAAAATTCAAGGCAATATTTTTCAAAAGCTCCAATTGACAACTGCAAAACACGTACAGTAGTTCCTCCCAAGACTTAAAAATGTGAAAGAAAAACTGATAGAATGGCTCCTAATATAAGTTTAGATAAAGAGTGGTACCTGCAACCTAGCTCTTCTATCTTCTTTACGTTGTGCAAGTGCAACATAAAGTGGCTTCCCATAGACCATCTTTCCATTCATCTCTGCAAGCTATATAAAAAAACAAAAAAATTCATTTATGGCCATCAAAAGAAGTTTTAGAGAGAGAGAGAGAGAGAGAGAGAGAGCTTACAGCTCGAGCTGCTTCTTCAGCAACCAAGAAAGCAACAAACCCAGAACCTTTACTTATACCATTGGGCTCCCGCATAACCTGTTACTCACATAAGTATACCAACCACATCCATTAGAATGCCATTATGACTAAATCAAAAAACAATAATAAGCAAACTATCTCAAAAGATATGAAACATTACCTTGCAAGAAGTAATTGTACCAAAACCAGAAAATAATTCTCTCAGCTTATCATCTCCAATGCTAGCATCTAAATTCTTCAAATATAAGTTAAGTCCTTGATATTTGTCCATTGTATCCTTTGCCCTCTGGTCAAAAAATTCCTTCAGTTCTTGTTCCCTTTCAGATTTCTTCAGTGCCCTTCCAACATACCACTCCTCCCCACCAAATTCCTGCCCATTGAGTTCTTGAACTGCTCGAGCAGCATCGTCTGGGTTTTCAAAATTGACAAACCCAAAGCATTTGGATTTTCCATCCTCCTTCCTCATAACAACGGCACTTGTAATTTTCCCATATTTGCCAAATATTTTTTCTAGATCTTCCCTTGTAGTTGACTCTGAGAGGTTTTTGACAAAGACATTAGAAAATTTTGTCTTGTCTAAGGAGTTTTCTCTTTCCTGCTTGCGAAGAAATGGACCAACAAAAACTGGTTTATCATTGACAAGCATGCCATTTAACTTATTGATGGCATTCTGTGCTGCCTCTTCTTGATCAAATTGAACAAAACCATAGCCTTTCGACTGGCCAGATGCATCTGTTGCAACCTTGCAAGAAAGAATGTTGCCGAACGATGAAAAGATCCCATGTAGATCTTTGTTGCCTATCGTTTTATCTAGATTCTGAAAATAAAATAAAGAACAAATCACCGATGTGCAAATCAAACTTAGAAGTACCAAAAAAATGAGTAACAAAAGACCAGTTATCCATGATCTAGATGGAAACAAACATCTTAGCAACAGCAAAACAAATGATGCATTACCTTAATAAATATATTGGCCGCCCCACTTCTGCGGATGCTAGGGTCACGGTTTGAATACATAATGCGAATAGGCTTATTGTTAAGTGGGGTAAAGTTCAGCACCTCCAATGCCGTTGCAGCTGTTAATCAAAGGAGCATCAGAAGAAAAAGATGCAACTACCTTTCAACGTTTGGCCATTGCACTATAAAACATTAAATTTTCGCCATTGCACTGTATAATTTTCATGCCATGATGAAAAGACAACTTGATATTTGCATCCAAATAGCTTCCACTTAATAAAAGTCCTCAATGACCCAGAAGAATATTTCGATGTTAATATTTAATAGCAATGAAATACCAAATTGTTCAAAAGCAGTGAGTACAGATTTCAAAGTCATTTTAAAAGAAAAAAAGGTGCCTATTTAATATGAGTAATTTTATTTAATTTTAAATATTCCACGATAAAGACATGCATATAGATTGTGATACAAGTTTATACTTTATAGAAATCCATTTCTCAACAAAGAATTCCTAAACTTATAAGGTAACTTCTGAACTCCAACCAAATTCTACATTAGAATGCTTACTACATGGATTTGATGCGAGAATAGACTGAACCTTGCAGCAATGTTAATGTCAACATGCTTCCAATCAATATCGGACATAACAAGATGGTTCTTGCCACTGTCCATCATGGTTAGTTACCCTACTCAATTTCCTACATGAGTTTGTAACACCATGAACCCTCGATGCAAGTTAGTATCAAAATGATTCCCTCACACTGATGTTGAATGGAGGTACACTATGAAGACCACCTCATGCATTGGCATAACTTATACAAAACTATAAACAATAATCTCCTACACTACTCCCCAGCAGTCAAACCAGGCAAGCAAATCAAGAGATTGTCATCAGCCCTGAGTAGCTGGAACACCACCAGCCAAAGTCCGATTGACCTATGGTAATTCCACAATTTCATGTCATTGATTTCATGATGCAAGACCATCTTAATTTATTTCTAAATTGAATAAATTTTATTAGTTTATGAAAGATTTTGCAAATGCCATATGTTGATAGATGACTATATAATTTCCTAGGTTACTCAGGAGAAGTGAAAGTAAGAAAATGAGAAAAAATAGATGAGGTCAAACTTCGATTTTAATTAAACATGTTATCTCTAAAATAAAGTTTCATCATTCCATAAAGATTAAAATAATATATGAATCAGATAAACCACCAAAAAGAGATCATTTCCCAAATCAAATTTGGAATGTTAGCTTTTTCAAAGAAGAAAATAATAAGGAATTGATTTGACATGATGCAACTATTTTTTTCTTCTTTTTGTATTTTTCCTTCTCTTCATATAAATAGGAGGAAAGGGACTGCAATGGAGGACAACAAAATGATCTAATGAATTAAAGTTATTTTCTCACATTAGACAATATTTATTTTGACAACAGTATGATTCAATCATCTACGAATTACTTTTCTAAATCAGAGTGAATTCAATAGTTATCAATTTTTTCTATTATCTTCACGATATTTATCTGTGTCTTCCTTTCTCTTTCCTTTGCTTTATTCACAAATAAAAAATAACATACTTTTATTTTGATGGTATGATTTTATCCCTCTCTCTCTCTCTCTCTCTCTCTCTCTCTCTCTCTCTCTCTCCCACCCTTATTCTCAAGTAAAAAAGAATATGCTGTCTCTATTTGCCACAAGCTTGTTGACATCATGATTGGTATCTTGTCCCACATCGCTTCTCTTTCAGTAGGGATTATAATGCACAACTCAGCAGTTGTACATTCCATGTGACCAATCCCCAGCCCCTATTAATGGCATGTTCCACACCACCCAAGAAACCAGTACAGGAGTCTTACATGACTTGCAAACCCCATCCTAATCTGAAAGGGAGTTTGACCATCTCCTAAGTTGTTCAATTATCAAAAACAATTGGAGACCACAAAGATTGATAGAGGAACTACTCTCATGATAGATGGAGACTCAAAAACCACTAAACTGAGGATAACATCATCCTTAAACCTTTTTCCTATTTTAATTATGGGTTTGAGTATAAATCGGCTTCAACAATGCTATTAGTTTATTTTAGTTGCTACTCAAAAGCTTTTGGAGGCTTTTACTTTCCCTTGAATTCACATAGCACTTGTAAGAGGAGCAACCAAGAAGCTAATAATTTTCCTTTTTTTTTGTGAATATTGTTAATTGGTCAAAGGATTCCACATACTCAGAATGCCTATTGGTAAAACAACATAGATGGAGAGATAAGGGTGATGACTAGTTTGCTAGTTTGACTCGATGGTCATGCAAGCAAATCTTATAGAGAATGAATTGAGAAGGCATGGTCACTCTTTTAGTAAAACTTAGTTGTCCGAATCATGCTTCCCCGTCAAACTCCTCAGAAAGTTACATGTGAACAATTGAAGAGAATAGACACTGGAATGAAGAACCCTAATAGCAATCATGGCCCCAGTAGCAATGGGCAGAATGGAGCCAAAAGTTATGTAACATTTGTTGCTTCAAACGTATATTCCTTCTTAAGAACAAGAAGATTTTCTGCAAAGCTAAATAACATATTTTCCATGTATTATATGGTGGAAATTTCTTAATCCACTTCACCCAAAATCCTTGTTTCATATAGATAGTTGAGAAATATTTTTTATATTGTTCTCTTATTTCATACAGATCCAAGAGCCAATAGTCCATCGAGAAGTCTTCTTTTACCCTAAGATCACACAAAAAGTACAACACCTTCACCAGAATTAGTAAGGGGAGGAACATTCTTGCCTCAGTATCTATCCTGGAGCCCAACATTAACCTATTCAAATCAGGTTAATCATACTATGATAAGAATTCCCTATGAAATTGTGTGTCGCTAGGGAACAAGGAGTAATAATGGACAAAAATAGCATGTTATTAACAAATTACAGTCCAGAACTAACATAACGGACACTCCATCCAGTGAAATATCATATGCATAAAAAATGAACTCCCAAAACTAATGACCGAGCCGAACCAGCTGTAATCGAAAGGAAAAGCACAAAAAAGGCTCCCCGAAAGAAGAAAAGCAACGATTCGACTCACCATCGACGGGGTTGCTGTAGTTGACATAAGCATAGCCGAGCGATCGGCGCGTATTGACGTCGCGGCACACCCGAACAGACACCACCGGGGCGATCTGACTGAACAGATCGTACACCTGCGCGTCCGTCACGCTCGCCTGAAGGTCCCCCACGTACAGCGACGTGGTCGGGAACTGGTTCCCCCCGGCGCCGCCTCCGCCGTTGTTGACCGTCCCGTTCAGAGCTTGCTGCTGCATCGGAGCCTGCGCCATCGTTCAGACCAAGTATAACCTTTTTCTTATGCTACCTTCCTTTTTCTGCTCTTTCCTCCCCTTCTCTTCTCGCAAAAGTCCAAACCCTAGCGGTTACAACAACACCGACGACGACTACAACAACAACAGACCTTCCTCTTTTACTGTGAGCTTTTGAAGGATAGTTACGAGAACAAGGACTGGGGATCCGGGGGAGATCTCAGATATTTAGAATTTTTTTTCGATTTTTTTGAGGGGTTTTTCTTGATCGGAGGAGGGAAAGGCAAGCGGGGATAGAAAAGGACACGAAGTCAAGACGGAGAGGGAGAGAGGGAGAGAGGGGGAGAGAGAGTGTGTGTGTGTGTGTGTGTGTGTGCGTGTGTGTGTGTTTGGGAGGAGCAGCCCGAACTGCACCGCGCTCGGCCTCGTCGCCCGGACCAGGCTTTTGTCATAGAGCCCCGTGTTATCCTAGCCGTCGGATCGACGAGGCCTGGCCGTCCGATCCCATGGGCGGCAGCCGCTCCGGGTCCGCGGTGGGGGAGGCGAAGTTTGTTGGATCGGATCACGAGTCCTACAAAATTCGGGTTTGGTTTTGGATTAAAACTGTGAATTCGGGTCGAATCGGGTCGGGTCGGGTCAGGGTTAGGAGATCCGCAAAACCAATTAAATTATTTGTGCTAAATCGGATTTTTGTCTTCATCTATAGAATTTAATATTTGATAAACATATGATATAAAAATGACCAAAGATCTCATCATATCAGTAGAATCTAGAAAGAAAATATTTTTTAAAAAATACTTTTTTATACAAAATATATTCTCTAATTATAAGAAGTTAGGTGAACATAGATATGGTTATGCAAGAAGGGTGTCTTGCGATTAAAACGTTGGGCAAGCCAAAGTTCTTTGCGTGGATCAAACTTGGTCAATAAAAAGTCAAACTATCAACTTTACACTGAAAATAATAATCATATTATTTACCCGAGTTAAGGGTTTATTCATCATGAGTCATATTATTTGTTTTGGGATCTTGATAATTGTTTCCTATATCAAAAAAATTAAGTGATACTTTTTGTAATGGATTGATTTATCACATATAAGTTGATTCCTTTGATTTTGTATATGTATAACTTAAGTTGACATTCCTTTGCGTTATCATATGTCTCTTATTGTTAATACTGGGTAATTCAAATTAACATGCTATGATACTCTTATGTGTCTCTTGTTTCTGACATTTCTTATGTGAGCAATTCAAGTTAGAAAAGTACTCGGGCATCTCTTACATCCAACATACTTAACGTAGATAGTTCAAAGCATGTCATGCCCCAACAACCTCGTGCATCTTCGATCTCTACGGCTTTCTATTTAGGCATTTTCAATTTAACACTAATTATTGCCCTCATGCATACATCCTCAAGTATATTCTTCCTCAAACACTCCCTTAGGGGTAGGGTTGAAGTCATTATGCTTTGACGCCTTTGTCGGTTATTTGCATTCAATACTTCATACACTAATAGTTTAAGTTAACTTACTCTGATGCCCTCGTATATCTCTTTATATTCAACATGTCCTACACGGGTAGTTTAAGCAAGATACCTTGACATCCCTGTGTATTTCCTATCGTATATACAATTATTACATTAGACGCAATCGTGTAATTGATGTTCAACCCTCCTTATATAGGTAGTTCAACTTATGTGCGAGTAGCTCAAGCCGACATGCCCTAACATCCTCATGCTTCTCCTATTCTCCTATGCGAATAGCTTAAGTCAACATGCCCCAATATTATTATGTCTCTTATAAGTTTGCGACTCCTTATATGAGGAGTTAAAATCAACTAGCATTGACATTTTTTAGCGTCTCTTATATCTTAGACTCCCTAGTATAGTCAATTTAAGTTATTATGCCCTTGATATCTTCGCACGTATTCTACATCTGATACTCTTTATACAGACTATTTAGGTTTCAAAACCCTTATATATCTATTGTATTATATACTCCTTAGACACCCTAAGTCTCTTGAGTATCTATTACTTTTGAGATTCTCTTGAAGTTAGTAAGTTTTGATGCATTGATACTTTCTGCATATACAATTCAATTTAACAAGATCAGATGCTTCTAAGCATCTATATGTCTCATGCATCATGTGTGCTAAGTAATAAACATTACTTAATCATTACTAAATTTTGTGGTCTAACACATTTGCCATGGAATACAATAGAATTGATTACTAGATAAAACCATAATGTTGGGTCTTTTTAAGTATTACACTCACATATAGATTCTTTGAACTATGCTTATTTATTTGATCTTTTTATCAACTTAAGCATCAAAAATACTAAGTTTGTATGATCATTCGACCTAAAGAGTTCGTAGAGAGTGAGATGAAAAAGGAATAATCAACTTAAACGATTGCATGAAATCTTATTTAACCATCAAATTCTTGACAACATAAAAAAAAACGATTGCATGGAATTTTTCTTTAATTCTTTTAAGTATTTCTCCACCTTGTCAATTTTCTATTTTGTTATTTGAATATAAAAGGATGATCATATCGATCATATTTTTTAGATATCCATCATGAATAAAGAATTTGAATATGATTTATATTTAGATTTTTGCCCACTTTCGATATAAAAATAAATAAGATGCTAAATAAGTATTATAAATTATAAATCAACGTGATAATTGATACCTCCGACTAGTCGTGACATGTTATACGCTAATCATTGGGATGTCTCCTAAAACATAATAAGTGAGTTCATGTCTCACGTGATGCTTTCCTCCTTGCCATGGCTTTACAGCCAAACTTGTCCTTCTTCCATGGCTTTACAGCGAACACCTTCGTCTCCAAGCCGAAAGGAATTAAAACTCCACGGATGCAGGACGCAGAAAACGACGATGCTTGTGGCGGCTATGCTTCGCTGTCGCACCGTCGTTGTGCCGTGCCCTTCTTCATGTGCTCCATTGCAATGGAGTTTGCACGAGCGATGCAAGCCATATTAGATTCTCGATTAGTCGTCATCGGGTTCGAAATATTTGAGTCGAGATTGCGCTTTTATAAAATATAATATCGGGCAAGTTCTTTTTTTTTTTTTTTTCTCGAGAGAAACTCTAAGTTTTTAAAATTTACAAGCAATATTACTTTTTTTTACTTACTATCTGAAATACATTCAATTTTTTTAATTTTTAATATAAATTAATAAAAAAATATATTAATGACCCGATACAAAATATTATATGAAAGCCATCGTGGAAGATAAAAGGTCATCGTCATCCTTATTTGTCTATTCGCATAGCCAAAAATCCAAGATAAGTCAAGACTCCAAGATCAAATATAAAAGATAATTCCCGACTGTCACGGACTTAATTAGTTTTGCCTAAGTCGTGCGGCATCCTTGCATGTCCGTCCGCAAATGTCAACCTCCCCGAAACCTCCCATGGTTCTTTAGAACCTACAAAAGAGAAAACAGATTAGAGAAAACATCTCACTCGGGATCCACAAGCAAACATTCCAGGAAATACTTGATAGACAATGAAAATTACAAACAGACTTTACAAGCTCTGAAATGTTGCACAACAAAGAATCAAAATAGTCCACTACAAACCAAATATCTCTCACAAGTATCCACATGACACAACCTTTATTTACAAGCCTGAGAAGGTAACTAAACCTAACTAAATTTGGGCTTTTAAGTCTTCGACCATCCCTCTACATGCTGTGCAAAGCATGAACAAACAAAAAATACGGACATATATAAATATTACATCAAACATCCTGTTTAGAATTTTATCCGTGACATGATACTACATTGTTAGGCTTCCTTTTCAAGAAAAACCTATACAGCTATACCTAAAAAGGATCTTGGTGACTAACTTGAGTGTTAGAGGAATTAAGTTAGAAAATTTTATCTAATATCGATTTTAATGTAGGTGGGATATCGGGAATTCGACGCTTCCACCTTGAAACCATATTGGAACTACTTTGGAACAAAATCGAAACTACTTTGGAACCACATCAAATACTCTTGTACCCTTGAGTTTGAACTACATCAGGTTGACTCAAACGATTATAGAATGAATCGGTTTAATTATGATATTTTTATAATATATTTTTAGTAAAATCAGAAAAATATTAAACACATAGTAAAAATATTATGTTATAACATTTTTTATTTCCTTAATATTACTCAAAATAAAAAGACTATGTTATAATGTTTTTTAGTGTGTTATAGTATTTTTCTAATATTACTAAAAACTTTTGTTGAAAAAAATACTCTAAAAATATTATAAACATAATATTTTTATAAAATTTATAAAAAAAGACAACATCACCATTTTTAAGATTATTAAAATATTATAATATAATATTAAAAAAAATTATAATCGAATTGATTGATCTTATAAATCGATTCATAAAAAAAAATTCAGGTATTAGGAAAAAAGTCTCAGAATTCTGAAAATGAGAAGAAAAAAAAATCTAAAATAGAGTTTTTTTTTCTTCCGAAAATTCGCTCTAAAAATTAGTTTCTTTAATAAATCGAGAGAAAAAAAAAAGCGTGTAGATACTCTCTGATCATATAAATAAATGCCATTGAAGAAGGTCGCATTAATTTGGATTTGAAACCAACTCCGTTCACCTGAAAGCCTTCTCCCAACGTCTCCATCCTTTAATTTACTGCAGCCATTGATGAGCCTCTCGCCCCCACGCGGCAGGCAGGCGGTAACACCGCCCGAGCACAGCGTCGTACTGCGCAAGAGATGTACTCTTCGTCCTTTCTCCCGTTTCAAATCTTGCCAGCCCATCCATCATCCACTCTGGGTGCCGGCACCATCACCACAACTCCCCCGCCGCCGCCTCCACACAAATTGCGCCACCAACCCTTCCACCGCTCGCTGAATGAGAGGCTGGCGTTCGGTTACCGCCGGTGCAGCTGCTGTGACACGCACCGGTTCAAATTTCTTCACTGCGATGTCGCCTCGGTCCTCGCACTTTTTCCCCAGTCTTCACGTGACGACGTGACGCTCCCCTCTGGGCTTTTCTGAGCAGCTGCTCCCCATCCGCTCGACCTTTATGCTCCCCACCACCTACGGTACCAGGATCAGCTGCATGGACGCGGCCGTCGTGCAGGATTCTCCCTTGGTGGGTCTCTCTCTCCTGGCCGTAATGGTGGTGAATGCGAGGAGAAGGTGTTGACCCTGTCTTCGATCGAGACAGCTGATCCTTGGACCGTTCTGCCTTGGTTTGGCACGCTCACTGTAGCTCAGAATAAAGAGGCGGTGACAAGCAATGATGGAGTAGTAGTAGAAGAAGGCTTGCTGGGGGAGGAAAGGGAAAGGAAGACGGCATTCATTCCCTGCACAATGCAGAAGCCGTTGCTACTTCTGCTCTCCGCTGCGCTGCTCCTCTCGTGTGCTGCTGTTCCTGCGTCAGCCGCCGTGGTGGCCTCCGACGCCGCTGCTCTCCTGGCCTTCAAGGCCAAGGCCGACCCCAGTAACCGCCTGGCCTTCTTCCCCGCCGCCAACGACTCCTCCGACGACCACTGCCGTTGGCCCGGCGTCGGGTGCTCCGGTGACGGCAGGGTCGTGCGGCTCGTCCTCGAGGCCGCCGGTCTCCATGGCGCCTTCGCCAGCGGCACCCTCGACCGGCTCAACCAGCTCCGCGTCCTCAGCCTCAAGGCCAACTCCCTCGCCGGGCCCGTCCCCGACCTCTCCCGGCTGCTCAACCTCAAGGCCCTCTTCCTCGGCCGCAACCGCTTCGGCGGCTCCTTCCCGGCCTCCGTCCTCTCTCTGCACCGCCTCCGCACCCTCGATTTGTCCAACAACCACCTCTCCGGCCCGATCCCGCCGGCGCTCGCCGCGCTCGACCGGCTCTACGTCATCCGCCTCGAGTCCAATCGCTTCAGCGGCTCCATCCCGCCCTTCAACCAGTCCTCCCTTAAGAACTTCAATGTCTCCTACAATAACTTCTCCGGCGCAGTCCCGGTCACGGCCACATTGTCCTCGTTCGATGCCTCGGCGTTCTCCGGCAACCCAGGGCTGTGCGGCGAGGTCGTCAGGAAGGAGTGCGGCTCCCATTTCCTTTTCTTTCACCGTGGCGGAGGCGGCGGCAGCAGCAGCAGCAGCAGCAACGGCAGCGGCAATGGCTCACGCATCGCCCCGCCGCCGGTGAATACGCTGCGCGGGAAGCACGAGGAGATACTCCTCCCCGGCTCAGATTCGCCATCGCAGAAGATGCACAAAAGAGCCGTCGTCGCGATCGGGTTCTTGGCCGGCTCGCTCCTCGTGATCGGAATCTTCGGTGTCTCCCTGGTGATGCAGAAGCGGCGAAGGAAGATGAAGCAGGGGGAGATCCTGAGCCCGGTGAAGCACAACAACAATAACAACAACGGCGGCGTGGACGCCTCCCCGGAGCCGAACGTGGAGAGCTACAACCAGGAGATCGAGAGCGGGAACAACGAGCTCATAGCGGCAGCGGCGCTGGCTATGTCGGAGGAGAAGGTGAAGAAGCTGGCCAAGAGCGGGTGCTTGGTGTTCTGCGCCGGGGAGGCGCAGGTCTACAGCTTGGAGCAGCTAATGAAGGCGTCGGCGGAGATGTTGGGCAGGGGGAGCGTGGGGACGACGTACAAGGCGGTGCTGGATGAGAGGCTGATAGTGACTGTGAAGAGATTGGATGCGGCCAAGCTGGGGGCGACGGGGAAGGAGGCGTTCGAGCGGCACATGGACATGGTGGGGAGGCTCCGGCACCCGAACCTGGTGCCATTGCGGGCGTATTTCCAGGCCAAGGAAGAGAGGCTGCTGGTCTACGACTACCAGCCCAATGGCAGCCTTCACTCCCTTATTCATGGTATGGACTTTTCTTCTTTTCCTTGGTTTTCCATGAATTCAGCCCTTTGATCATTCTTTCACACTGTCACAATTCCGAAATCAGTGCTGTTCTTGATAATTGTTTTGAACTGAAACTGATCCAATCTGTTGGGAAAGCTTCCAATCTGTATATTCGACACCGAACCATGTAGGATTACAACTTGCTCTGATACCACAACAAATATTTTTGATCGAAGACTGCAAATCTCAGAAGCTTAAGATATTAGGAATGGGCATGGTCTAACAGTTCGTCATTCTTCTTGTTCTGTATCACATCTCAGCTCATATTGAATTGGTTCTTAAATAGTAGCGAAAGTTATCATGGATAATGGTACTTGTAAGAAACAGAATTGAGGAAAGAGGAATCATCAAGTTATCAAGTGTGCCGTTTGCATTGTTTTCTATGCTTTAGGTGAAAAGAAGGAAAACATAAACTAGGATTCCAGCTTGGTCTAACACCATAATAAGCATTTTTGATTGAATGCTGCTAATCTCAAAAGCTTAAGCTATTAGAAAAGGGCACAATCTAACAGTTGTCATTCTTCTTATTCTGCGGTACATCTTATGACAGATAATGGTACTTGCAAGAAACAG
Source organism: Musa acuminata AAA Group (assembly GCF_036884655.1). Lineage (NCBI taxonomy): Eukaryota > Viridiplantae > Streptophyta > Magnoliopsida > Zingiberales > Musaceae > Musa > Musa acuminata. Next base: position 7,809,131 of record NC_088330.1, on the reverse strand, counting down.
AATTGAAGAAACAGGAATCATCGAGTAACCAAATGTGCTTTTTGTATTATTATCTATGCTTTATGTGAAAAGAAAGCAAAACAGAAACTATATGAAACAGGCCAAGTTTTAGAAGTGTTATGGGAAGAAGTCGTTGACGTCCTGATTAGCCCGACGTGGTCTTGACCCGTATGGGTAGGGTTGTCTGAGGTGGAAACGTCGAGCTCCTGAGGCTTGCCAGAATGTCAACAACTTCTTCCCGTAATAAGAAGCATTTCAAATATTTTGGCAGGAAAATAAAACTTGATCTGCTGTTTTTCCTGCTTGAGATTTGTTATTGTAAATTCATGTCTGGTAGGTTATGTATGTCACTCGATATGCGATCACAACACATTTATGTGACCTATCACTGGGTAAATAGAATCTTGAAACTAAAGGTTTATCTTGAATTATCATGATTAATTGGAGAGGAAAATTACATGATAAATAACTAGAAAGTCTATCTTCGAACATGATTTTTAATCAGAGAGATGGTGTATGTCTTTCAATATTTCTCATGTGAACTCCCCCATCAACTCCTACAGGTTGTGTTGGCTATGTGTTCACATGGTATACATATCAAGTGTTGGTAGCTTCTTATATGCACATGTTTAATCCTCTACATTAGCACTACATTTGACACGATGGCTTCGTCGATTGACCACAAGAGTTATTTGTGTGTTTGTGCCTTATATCATTCGTTAATTTCCTTGCTGCATCATGCACTTGACAAATACTTGCATTTGCAGTATTATGCTAACAATATGTCATTCAGTCAAAATCAAGATGTTATATTTTACTAAATCTTCTAAATTGGTACATGCGCATAGCAAGGAAAGATGAATACGAAGATTGCTAATTCACCCAATTTTGAGTTAGCAATTGTGAAGCTAGTTAACTTATTATTAAATGACAATGAATAAAAAATTTGAGTTGCGGATAACAATAGTAATTGCATAAATCACTATTGCAATTCATTTTCATTTCCCTAATGAATTAATTAGCCATCAGTTGATTTGTATCTGCTGGTTCTCATTTCACTTAAATTATTTGTTTTTGTTGTCCTAACGTTTCGCTATAGGCTCAAGATCCACACGGCCGAAGCCCCTTCACTGGACCTCATGCCTAAAGATCGCGGAAGATGTTGCACAAGGCCTTGCATACGTCCACCAAGCCTCTCGATTAGTGCATGGCAACATTAAATCGTCCAACGTCCTTCTCGGTTCCGAGTTTGAGGCTTGCCTGGCCGACAACTGTCTCTCCTTCCTTGTGGAACCATCGGAGAGCCAAGACAGCTCAGGATACCGAGCTCCCGAAACCAGAAAATCTAATGACCAGCTAACCGTGAGATCAGACATCTATGCATTTGGTGTGTTACTGCTGGAGCTCCTCACCGGGAAACCTCCTTTGCAACAGCCACTCCTAATGGCAACCGATCTGCCTGCCTGGGTTCGATCAACAAGAGAAGATGGAGCGGATGATGAACGCCTGATGATGATCATCGACATCGCCGCAGCCTGTGTTCAGCTTTCCCCAGATAGTCGGCCAACCACATGGCAGGTACTGAAAATGATTCAGGAAGTGAAGGAGGCCGACACAGGCGACAACGATAGTGATTCAGCATCACTTTCCTAGATCCAGAACAGATGCCCATATCTTGTGGTCTTTGTTCATGGAATCTTTTTTCTATCATAGGGATAGATGTACCGTCAAACCATACATGCCAGAGGATGTGCTAAAAGATCATTTAGTAGTGTTATGGCTGTTTGCTTGAAGTCTCTCTTCTGTGGTTCTCAGGAGAAGAGCCCCAAGTCCGGTGGCAGGGTTCCTTGGAGATACTGCTCAGAAGTCCATTTCTCTTGTACCATATCAGCAGTATCAGCCAAACCAGTGGTGTAAAAGGTATTAGCTACAGTCAGGTTAAATAAAGATCAGATTGGGACTCTTCAGAGGGTGCAAAAGAGATTATAATTATTGTTAGCTTGGTAAAATAATCCTGTGGAAGTCTCAAATCATATATAATCTCTTAAACTTTCGAGGTTGGATTATTTTTATTTTTAATTTTATTAAAGATAAATAGTAAAGGATTAATTATATATTATCTATTATAATTAGTTATTTTTAGTATTTTGATTTTTATATTTTTAAAAATTATATCAAAATTTTTTTATTTATGAAAGTAAAATATTGATCTTTATATAAGATTAAAAATTAATTTTATTGAAGTAAATATTAAAGATGTCTAATTATCGAAGATAATTTATAATTAGTCCATAGTAAAGATATGATTCAATTTTTAAATTTTATGATAATCTATTATTATCTTTTTTTTTAATTTTTAATGCACTTCAAATAATATTCGTTTAATTCGTTTGTTTTTATGAGTATTAGTAACCCAATCAAAATCTTCATCGGTATATATATCGGAACAATGATCAAATCCAAGCAATCATATCAGCCCACAGGGGCACATATAGCCGTTAACCGTCGCTCACCTTCCTTTCATCCCCGCGAACTGCGCAAGCAGCTCGTCAGCCATATCCGTGCTCGAGTTGTCCAGAGATCGGTTGACGACCGGAGTGGTTGCCTCCTCCACCGGATGAGCCCCGTCGTGCTCCTTCTGCGAAGTTTCTGCGGCCGCACTGCTGCCGCTCTTCCCCTCCGACTCGGTTGCCTTCGGCGGAGGGTCGGGAGGATTGGCCTCCTGCAGCTGGAGAGCGTACTCGAGGTTCCACAGCACGTCGCCCATGGACAGCCTGTCCACCCCGTACTCCGCCAAGCACTTCTCCGCGGCCTCCACGAACTTGCTAAGGGAGTCCTTGTTGATGGTGCCGGCGATGTTATGGTCGATGATCTTCTCGATCAGGCCTTTCCGCTTCCACTGCAGCGCCCATTCCGCCAGGTTAACTTGCTCCCGCGGCAGCGCCGGGTTGAGGGCCGGCCGCGCGCAGAGGGTCTCGAGCAGCACCACCCCGAAGGAGTACACGTCCGACTTATCCGTCAGCTGCTGGCACCTGAAGTACTCGGGGTCGAGGTAGCCGAAGCTGCCCTTCACGGCGGTGCTGACGTGCGTCTGGTTCATCCCTGGCGCGTCCTTGGAGAGGCCGAAGTCCGACACCTTGGCCACGAAGTTCTCGTCGAGGAGGATGTTGGTGGTCTTGACGTCGCGGTGGATGATCCCCTGCGCGGTGCCGGTGTGGAGGTAGTGCAGCCCGCGCGCGGCCCCGATGCAGATCTCTAGCCTCTGCTTCCACGACAGAGGAGGGAGGTCGTTGCCGTAGATGTGATCCCGGAAAGGCCCGTTCGCCATGTACTCGTACACCAGGATCATCTCCGAGTTCTCGTCGCAGTAGCCGATCAGCGACACCAGGTGGCGGTGGCGGAGCTTGGACAGCATCTGGATCTCCGTCTGGAACTCGTTGATGCCCTGCTCTGACTGCGGGTTTCCTCGCTTGACCGCCACCTTCGTCCCGTCCTCCAGCTCGCCAAGGTACACGTTCCCGAAGCCTCCCACGCCGATCACAGCTTTCTCGTCGAAGTTCTTCGTCGCTGCCTGCAGCTCGGACAGGGAGAGGTACCGGCCGAACCCCATTGTCGAGGAGAAGGTGTGGCCGCTCCTGTTCGAACCGTAGGCCGATCCCCCCTTGCTTGTCATGAAGGTGGAGTTACCTGTGTGCACCGGGAGGAGCCACGAAGAGAAGCTGTTCCTTCTCTCCCAGTCGTGGGGTCTCTTGGACCACTTCACAACCATCGCACCGAGGCCGGCGAAGGCGCCAAACATCATGGCGAACCCGACGGCGGCTACAACTCGCTTCGAGCTGCCACCGCCGTCGGCCCTCGAACCATCGATTCCAAACTCGCCGTCCAAGCTCCCCACCGAGCTGCTCATCTTAAGAATCTCCACGCCGTTGAGCAACGCGTCGATGGTACCGGTGTCCTCCTTCATGGGACCGATCTGGACGGTGATTCGGTCCGTGGCCACCGAGGCGTTGAGCACGAAGTCTTTGTAGTAAGGCATGGCGAGGCCGGAGGTGACGGTGGATAGGTCGAGCCCTGATATGGCCATCATCCCGTTGATGTACACGTTGAAGTAGAGGCTGTTGAGCGCCTTGCTGATGATGTCGCAGAAGTGTAATCGAACCAAGTAGCCGAACGTGGAGTCGACGTCGAAGGACCAGGTGACGTTGAAGTTGGCGTCCTCCACGCCGGCGTCGGCCATCTTGACGGCGGTGGCGTACACCGAGTTCGGCGCGATCAGGGGTGAGGTTCCCTCCGGATACTTGATGATGCCAGGGGACACGGACACGTTCTTGGCGGTGGGCGGCGACTTCAGGAAGGACGCGTCTTGCTCCCAAGCGCGCCCGAGCGTGTCGTTGGCGGAGGTGATGGCCGGTCCGCCGACATTGACCCGGTAAGCCACCTGGTAGGCGTACAGCGAGAGCCCGGCTGCCTCCCCGACGGGCGAGACAGTGGAGGCCGTGTCAGGGATCAGCGCGTCGGGGGCGGAGACGACCTCGATACCGTTGATGAAGGCGACGGATTTGCGGAGAGGGGAGAAGTGGATGGTGAGGTGCGGGGAGGTGGCGTTGACGAGGTACTCCTTCAGCACCCACTTGGAGGGGTCGTTGACGGTGAAGCTGTGGAGGAGGACGAGGTCATCGGTGGAGACAGAGAAGACGGCGCCGGTGAGGTCGAAGTCGGTGTTGTTGACGGGGAAGAAATGAAGGCGAATCCAGTGCCAGCCGGGGTGGGCGAGGGTGAAGCTGTAGGCGGTGTCGTCGTGGAAGATCCTGGCGGACAGGTAGAGCGGGGAAGGGACGCCGGGCACGGCGGTGACCGAGACGTGGACATCGTCGGTGGCGGACAAGTAAGGAGACGACTGGGCGTCGGTCTTGAACAGGCGGCCGTCGGGCATAGTGATAGCGGAGGCTCCGCCGCAGTCGATCAGGAAGTTGTCTGAGGGGGTGAAGGAGACGGCGGACGTCTGTTGTTGGGCGGAGGCCGACGCCGCCAAGGCCATGAAGAGGAGGAGGAAGACGAACCGACGATCCATGCTCATTGGGATCATGGTCATCTCAGCCGCTTCTTGTTCGATCTCCCACTACGCCATGGAGGAGGTGAAGGATTGGTTGGCGAGTCGAAGTGTCTCCTCCCTCACGGCCTTTCCGGTCCCGGAAGGGGGGGGCTCGGGAAGGTGGAGGAAAGGGAGGAGGAGGAAGAGGAGGAAGATATACGGATGTAATTGTAATGGGACCGAGAAATCAGGGCCTCTGCATTTGTTGCATGGCCAGCTGCAAATCTTGGGCCGGTTTTTGACCTCCATGCTATTTGTGGTGGCCGGAAGACCGGGTCAAGCCGCAGAGAAGAACCCGGCGGCACCTTTCTCTCCTCTCAACTTCTTCCTCCTCCTCCTCCACCTCCTCCCCCTCCACCTCTTTCTGTTGGCAAAAGATGGCATGAAACCGATGCATGCTGGTAGTACCTTCAAAGAATTGTGTACTCTACGATGAACTTATGGATCGAGTTGATCACCAAACATATTACTTTTGTTTTGTGATTGGCATGGAGTTGGAGATATATTTAGAACAAAAGGAAAGATTGATACACTTGCATTAATTTAATCTTAAGATCGCACAAAAAAGTTGATTTATCAACTTAATAAATTAAAAAAAGGTGTTTCAAAATATTTATATTAACTTAATTATAAATTATGTCGGATTAAATCACTATCGTGTCTAACTTTTATATCCTTATAATTGTGTTAAAAATATGTTTATAAATGCAAACGTTTATGCAGACATGTTGAGACACTGTGATTTATTTAAATTAGACCATAATTGCAGATATTTTGAGGAAAGTAAGGCCGATATATATATATATATATATATATATATATATATATATATATATATATATATATATATATATCGTGATAAAGATGAGATAAAGGCGGACGCTTTATCCCCGTCCCTTGCGCCTTCTGCTCAGGTCAGCTTAAAGAAATCTCCGCTTCCGCCGCCGCCGTCTCCTCGTCGTCCTCCTCCTCTCCTCTCCTAGGCCATCCTACCGGACAATTCGAAACAAACTACGCAAGTCCGAGAAATATGCATGCCTTAGCAGCGCTTCCTTCCTGCCCGCGGCACCAACCCGCTCTCACCCTCGATCTCATGAGGACGACAACGACGACAACGGGTTGGTGCGGGGGGCGACCCGCTCCTTGCCTCCCTTGCAACCGCCGGTCTCCCTCGTCCCTCCATGTCGCGCTCTGCCGGAGGCCTTCCGACCATGTACGACGCATCTTTCTCCTCCCGTTTCCACCCTCGCCCCATTCCCTCTCTGAGCTGCTCTTCTCTCCCCCATCTCACGCGAGAACGCATGGTCCCAAGAACTTTATTGGAAGGAAAAGAAAGAAAATGAGAGCTAGTTTACTGTATATATGCCTTCTGATGATTGACTGTTTGCGTGTTCTCATGCAGGAAGTGGGTGCGGGTGATGCGGACGACGTGTTCGACGATTTGTTCAAGAAGTACGGGAAGGTGGTATACAAAAGCGGCGACCAAAAGCGGCCTGCCGCAGAGGCAGATGATGATTCCGAGAGCTTGTCTTGTAAGCCCACCCCATAACTGTGCTTAGAAGCTGCGTAAATTGTCCCCAGTGTTCCTCACAATGTCAAGAACAGGGGATCATTATTTGGAAGGGGATAAAAACAAGAACTTTACTTGCTAGGAAGTCATATAATTGCTAAAACTATCACATCTCATGAGAATGTATGAGTAAGGTAGCAAAGTTTTCCTAGTAATAGCATAACAGGATGCGGGGGAGCAGGTCTGGGCCAGAGCTATCACAAGCATTAATATTGTGGTGGTAAAATTGAGGCTTACTGCAGAACATTGCTATGGTTACCACAAAATGTTGTTTTTGTGGGTAGGTATAAGAGGACATGTTTTGAAGTTTCTTATTTGAAACCACCTGTTAGGCCTAAAATATTATTATTATTATTTCATAATATCTTTCACATGATATGAGATCATCCTGAAATGACATCACACAATGTAGTATTGTGATCCAATTGCCGTGGACTCTCACATTACGCCCACAAGCTTTTTGAGATACATGCCCAGGACATTTCAAAACTGTACTCTTTGTGAAGTGACAGATGGATATGTAATTCCTTTTTATTGTTTGGTACATATTATCTTGAACTGAATTCAACAAAGAAATTGTGGAAGCGAATCATAGAATTTTTAATGCCATGTTTTTTACAATAAATATGTGGATGAATCGGCATTGATGAGGTAAATGTGTTTTGTAGTTGCGGTCACACTAGCCAAAGTTGCAAATGAGGTCAAAGCTGCTGATATCCGTGTTCTCTTTGTGAAGCCTCTGGTTTACTGGACTCGATTTTTTATCATCGTCACAGCCTTTTCTCGGCCACAAATTGACGCAATTGGGTACTTATTTTGCTCCTAGAATACTTGCAACTTCTGTTTTAGCTGAGTGTTGCACTATACAATTTGCTCTTCAAAGCATATATATTAACAATTAAAGTAAATTTAGTTAGCCTTGCTTATCCAATCTGTAGCTCCTCTGCAGAAGGTAAATTTTGCTGTCTAAGCCTTTTTCTTGGTGTCTTGTATTCTAGGTCAAAGATACGAGACACAGCTGAAAAGCAATTTAACAAAATTGCATCTGGTGATACCAAGCCCAACTCATGGACCTTACTAGACTTTGGTAAGTCTGTTGCACTGATTTATGCCATTTGAGGTGTTTTAACTTCCGGTATGTGTTGGGGGTACATACTAACCAACCAAATTGAGTTGGCTTTGGTAAATTCTGAATTGCTTGCCAAGCCTTTTTACCTCTGTTCTTGATATATGTCTTTGTTTTGCAATGCACTTGAAAGCAGACACTGATTGACACGTACATTGTTGAGTGGATTATTTTTTATCATCTATTGATTTTTTTCACTGTTAGCTACCGGAATCCTTCTCTCTCTCTTCCTTTCTTTTCGAGAGATGGTTCTTTTCTTACTCACAGATCTTCTCACTACACACGCAGGTGATGTGGTAGTTCATATATTTCTTCCGCAGCAGCGAGCTTATTACAACTTGGAAGAATTTTATGGCAACGCTACACCTATTGAGCTGCCTTTTGACAATCAATCCCCATTCCGTAGCTAATACAATCAGCATCACTTGAAATGGTTGGTAATCTATGGAGGGAAGCAAACCCCTTGCGCTGAAAAAATCACATCTTCTTGTCAGCCACTTGTGCCTCCTTCAAGAAGAGAGATTTATAACGTCACACTTTTGATGAACTAAAATAGATCGCTGGAAGTTGTCTCTTGGTTGCAGAGGTTGCTGGAGCATATCTTTGGCAACCATGTTACCTATGTCGGATGATTCATCAAGATCAAATGTATCTCAGTAAGATATTCCCTCAGATGTGTAGGGAGGCAGCTTTATGAATCTGGAATGTTAATTGTGTGTTTTGGAAAACTTCATATGCTGCCTATGGAAAATTTCTCAGCATTCAATTCTATAACAATAGGGGCTGAGATAAATCCAGGAGGGGATCAACCTTGATCCAGTTGTACTGCATCGATTTGTTTCTGTGGCATGACAAGCTGTTTAAACAAACCATTTGGCTGCTGAGATCTAGAATTAATATCGTAAACTTTGTTCTGCATGTATGGTAAGTGGATTGTGTGAATAACCTGCTCCTTTATGCACTAAAGTGCGGATCATTATTGTTTATGACAAAGGTAGTACCTGAAACTGGGTAGCTATTTGAACCTGAAAATTCCAGTATCCTTTTTTTGATAATTATTTTCTAGAAAAAAACAGGAGAAGTTATTCTTCTCTCTATATTATTGTTCTTATAAGAAAAAGGTTACCATGGAGGACTACCTAACATTACCAACTCCATACTGGTGACATCCACAAAACAATCATATGTCTTCTCATATCGTTCAGACTTGAATCGAATAACAAAAATGTTCAGTGACATATTTTCATCAGCTTCTTTATGATGTTGTTTGTTTAAATGTTAATGGAATCTCCTTTGTTCCTGATCTGGTACTTGTTCCTGCCTCCACAGGATTTTCCTTCTCCGGCTGGAGATCATCCAAGTAACTTTGGAATGTTTGGTTCATCTTCAAACTCGATCTAATTGGTGAACATGCTCATTCTCAATCTAATTGATGGGTTTCAAGAATTCTTTTTCCTGTAAGTTTAGTTCACTAACGAGCCTTGCTTTCTTTCTATCTAGATATTAATTTGTTCCCTGTCTCATGTAGGTTTGACAGAATAGCCATGGAGAGATTACTGGAGAACTGATCCAGAAGTCAATGCTAGTCAACACTACACGGCAAATCAGGTGGAAGAAGGTCGTCGCAGAAGAACAAGTCTCTGCACATCGACATCATCATCATCATCCCTTCAGTCATCAATCCTAGCCATTACGCACAGATTAGAACTCTGTCATGTCTTCATCTCGTGCACTGATTTCTTGAGAACCAGCAAGCACCAGAAAAATCGAAGTTCAACGAAAGGAGCCTCAAATACAATATCTGAAAACAAGCATACAGATTCATGATCATGCTCCATGTGTTCACGAAGCTACATCTGGTCTTCGACACGGGGGAAGATGGCGGGCGAAGAACACTAGACCGGGAGCAGCTTGTGGGAAGGCTTGTTGAACCCAAAAGGACCGCAAGCCACAGAGTAACACCCAATCTTCCTCTTCCACCTCTTGAGGAGCAGGAGCGTCGCCCCACCCCACTGCAGCACAACTGCAAGCCTGGTCTTGAGAGAGGCCTGGTGCTCCCGCGACGCCGCTGCTTCCTTCTGGTAACCCTCCCTTTCCTCTTCTTCCTTCTCTTCTCCCCACTGAAGCGGGTAGCTCCGCAGGAACGCCCTCCTGTTGCTGTAGTCCTCGTCCCTGAAGCTCCTTGTCCTGATTCCATCCTCCATTGTCTCCGCAGAAGGGTGAGGAAGACGGCGAAGGCGAGTCCTCGGCATAAATGGGTGCGGTTTGGTAAGTTTTACATATCGAACCTTGAAGTTTTCTTTATTCCATTGTCTTTACGTTTCAGTCCTTACACTTAACATAATTACAATCGACCCTCGTCCTATGGTCATTTATAATTCGACACCTCTATTTTTTGTTATATTATGTGTAGGCCTTACTAAAAATATATTAATATGAAAATGAAGAATAATTTAACTGAACATAAAAAATCATCTTTAAAAATTATTTGTCAAGATGACCATTGGAAATAAATGGCTAGGATCGAACTATAATTTTGTGAAATATACATTAAACATGAGAAGGAGCATTCTCCTTCTCAAGTTGATGTAATAATGCAAGAGGAGATGACATAGGGAAAGTGTAGAATAAAGCTAACCTTGGAGACAGTGATGGTGAGTGGAAGATGAGTAAAGGAAACATGAAAAAGTAGAAGGAATTAGATAGAAGAATAAATCTTTTACTTGTCCAATAAAAATGATATTAAGACTTGAAAGCTCTACAAAGCGACCTATTGAGGTTAGTACACAAAATATGTACTGAGGAGATGGAATATTTTAAGACTATATTTTCTATAATAAAGAGTGTAAGAAAAATTTACAATTTGTTTGTATTTCTAATGCTTCAGATTTCACAGAATCTTCAAATATTTTATATTCATGAGTTGTGAAACGGATGGAATTAAAGGAGGAAATGAACCGTAAAAGGATGTCATTGAGTTGCGTGAATCATATGAATTTTGGAGTCCAACGCAAAGGGAAAAAGCTTGAAAGAGAAGGGTTGGGTTACTTTTATGGCACTATACGCTTTCAACTTTACACATAGGAAGTGGATTTGATGCTGATGAGCATGCAAAGACGACAAGGCTGAGTGCATAAATGATTCATTATTTTATTGAGCTGACGATGGAGTTTGTGCAGAAGGACATGAGATGTAATAAGAAATATATACAATAAAAGATATGGTTGTGAAATGCTTCTTTGTCGCGATCTCATGAAATTTGATAACCAAACTATAAAAAGAATATAAACTCTGGAATGGTTGATGGAAAAATATGTTGATATCTAATAAAAAATTTATCTAACAGTTGATACAATCTCATTCAAGTCATCCGGCTAATAGAGAAAAAGAAACTTCTTTTTCGTTTATTATGATAAGAAAAATAATCATAAACTTTATTATCTTCTTTATGACAAGGAAGATAATTTGAAACTTTATTCGCTTCTTTTATGACAATGAAGATAATTTTAAATCTTTTTTTTCTTTTATGACAAAGAATGATATCACAAACTTTCTTTTTCTCCTTTCAGATAAAATATATTCTAAACAAGAAGAATGATCAATTCCTTATGAATTACTTGAACTCACGTTTGGAGATCTCGGATTACTAACTTAAGGGTTGAAGGGATCGAATCGAGAAACCTCTCTTGACTTTGGTATTAGTGTAGATGGTACCTTGAGAACTCAACACATTAGAGCAATCTCAAAATCCATCTGGAATCCACCTCGGATCCATCTCAAAAGCACGATGTTTCTACCTTGGAGGCACATCGGATATTCTTGTACATATGGGTTTGGATCAGGTCGGGTTGATCAAGACGTTAATGATATTTTTCTCTGACAACATCAAAAAAGCGTGAGTTGGTAATAAAAAAAAAAGATTTATTAAAAGGATAGTGATTAAAAATATGATGAGAAAAGGCAAACAGATGAAAGAATAAAAGAGAACATAAAATATCATATGATTCTTGAGAGGGAAAACATAAAATATCATAAAAAATAAATATAAGAGCTCTTTAAAATGTTATGATCAATATGAACAAAAAAATAATCCAATTAATGAATCCAACTTATTAGGTTTGAACTAACTTATTAACTTGGTTAAGCTTGAACCATTAATCGAAATCAATGATAATAGACTTATTATGTTGTTTAAGTTTTTAGTGGGGTGTTCTAACCAAATCGAATTGGTTTGGTTTGAAGTAATTTATTAATAGTTTAATTTTTGTTATGGGAAGAAGTCGTTGATGTCTTGGTCAACTTGACGTGGTCTAGACTCATGTGCGTAGGATTGCCCAGGGTACCTTTGACTCGATCCCTCGAGGTGCCACATGCATAAAGAATAAGATCGAGAGAGGTTTTCTAACTTGATCCCTCCAACACCTAAGTTAGTAACCCTAGATAAGTGAGTGTGGACGCGAGTTATCGAAAAGTAATCTTGGACGTGAGTGGTCAAAAAGTGACCCCTCTTTTCATTACGTTGATGAGCTTTTGTACTATATCGTAAAAGGAATGAAATATTTCATGGAATATTCTACGAGGAGGCAACTTGTAACCGTCTCCAACAACCTTCTCTTGACATTTAATCCACGCGAGCGACAAGGGGGAACAATCTATAATTGCTTGTCTCAAACTCTTGTCTACTTGAGCAAACATGCGAAGGGTGGCCTTTGCCGTCTCCTTCCACTCTGGACACTACATGTCAGCCATGTGTCAGGTGACTACTGGTTGATGATTCTCTCTCTATCATTTGTGAAGAAGAGGGCTACATGGATGATGGGGAGCTTCGTAGCATCCCTACAATGGACCCACTACATGACATGGTTCCCTCGACCATGGGAGGGGCAAATCGACGAAGGGGGTTTCGTAGCATCCTCGTTATGGACTTGTTGCTCGACGTAGGTCCCTTGGGGACGAGCAAAGGAGGAGCCTACCTCCGCATCGCTTGTAGCTTGCCTTAGCTCCTCTCATAGCCCCACCTCACAACGAGTAAAAGAAGAGGGACAGGTTGGCAACGTGGGGCTTTGCAACATCCCCATTGTGCACCCGTTGCTTGATGTGGGTCCCTTGGCGATGAGCATAGGAGGATCCCATCTCCGCACTGTTTACAGCTTACCTCATGATGAGTGAAAGAAGAGGGGCAGGTCAGCGATGGGGGTCTTTGCAACATCCCGCTATTGACTTATTACCCCACGTGGGTCTCTCTGGGATGAGTAGAGAGGAGTCCACCTCTGCACTACTTATAGTCTGCCTAGGCTCTTCTCGTAGCCTGCCTCGACGACAAGCAGAAGAGGAGGGGTAGGTTAGTGATGGATCGTCGCCAACAACGCTTGTATCCCTCGCTACAATCCTTACCGAGCTAGGGAGGTTGGGAAACTCGACCCCCTCATCCACTCGAGACGTGGAGGTCGGGAAACTTGATCCCTAACTCTACCTGAGGTATAAAAATTAAGAAATCTCAATCCCCTCCTTCACTCGAGTTACGGAGGTCAGGTCTCTCCTCCACCCAAGGTCTAGAGATTGGGAAACCCGACCCCTAACTCCACCCGAGATATGGAGGTCGTGAAATCCCAATCCCCTCTACATGAAGTGTGGAGGTCGAGAAACTACCCCCTCCTCCGCTCGAAGTGTGGCGATAGGAAAACTCGAACCCCTCCTCTACTTGAGGTGTGGTGGTCGAGAAACCTAACAAAATACCTTGAGGGGGGAGGGGGGGGGCTAGTAGTCACTCAACAAATGGACACCATGTAGAAGCCAAAGACCAAGACCACCCTCTTATTCGCTTATGTGGATAAGGATCCTAGACATGCGGTTATATATTGTTCCCTCTTGTCGCTCGTGTGGATAAAAGGCATAGGGGAGATTGTTGGAGGCGATTAGAGGTTGCCTCCCCGTATAATATTTCATAAAATATTTTATCTTTTTACGACTAAATATAAAAACTCATTTTCAACACAATGAAAAGGAGGATCACTTTTCAACTATTCACATCCATACTCACCTATCTTAGGTTATAAACTTGAGAAACCTTTCTAGATCTCGGTCTTTGTGCAGGTGGCGTCTCGAGAGCTTGAGGTTTCCACCTCGGAGGCACCCCAAGCAACCCAAAGCATATGGGTCCGAACCACATCGGGTAACTAGAATATCAATGATTTTTTTCCCGTAACAATTTCGAAGGCTATAAACGATTTAGGTTTGTGGCATTCTTTTTTTGGTGTGGTTTATCGATTTAGATTGAATCAAATCAAGTTTAATTTAAAAATATTAATCTCCTCGAGTTTACTACCTTAAGTCCTTGATTGGTCCAACGAATTAATCAAATCGGCCTAAAGGCCTAATTTGACATGATTTCAATAACATAATTTCACAAATAACGGTGGTCCAATTTTATAGATTTGACTCAATTGGATTAAGATTTTGGTTCGAATCGATTCATTTAAACAAAAATATTTTTAAGTTACTTAAAATTATAAATTGATCAATCCATTAATCAACTTTAAACTAATTTGATTAGGTAGATCTTCACCAGTTTCCATTCAAGTCTATCTTACCTTAATCAAACTGAATCGGAAACGGATTATATTAGGTTCAAATCGATTTAATGTTTTTATCTTGTTCATTTTGACTTAGAACCATTTCGATATTACAACAAGGGTAAAAGATTCGGTTCAGAGTTTTTTTCTGATCGAACCAACCGATCTAATCAAGATTTGATAACACTACAGTTTGTAGTGTTCGCGTTGGACAAAGCCAATTTGCTTGGTAGATCATGTCATCCAATTGGTTTCTTCTTATTGATCCCTTTAGGTAGTGGCTGATGGGATTGCCAACTCTTATCCTCTTTGCGGTGGTGATGTGATCTCCGAAAAGAAGAATAAATAAATAAATAAAAATCAACTTGGAGAAATATTTGCATAATTATGTTCGAGGATTTAATGTTGTTATGACATCCTAATGGTTTAGCGTTTTAGTTGCATTTCGAAATTGGGAGAAGGGTTAAAGTTTGTGTTAGAGGAAGATTGAGTTTATTATTATTTTTTGCAGCTGAATGCAATCAAACTCATCACTATGCATATTCTCTACATCTCTACAGAGATGTTGCGAGCACACACACACACACGTCTTGCATTTTTGGTCATCGATGAACGTTGACCGGAAATCGTTGTCGGATGATGCGGTCTCCCTCGGCAATCTCTCCTCCTCTTCGTCGTTGTCTTTGAACCAAGGGTGCTGCTTCTCCAGCCTCCGTAGCCCTTCCAACTCCATGGCCACCTCCATCGTCGGTCTCTCGCCCCCCCTCATCTAGAGGTACCTCTTCGCGAGCTCAGTGAGCATCGTGAGAAGCTCTGGCGAGCCCTCGTCCATCGTGCGGTCCTCCGACACCTCGTGGAACTGGTTCTGGTTCGAGCAGGAAATGGAAGTGCCTTGCGAGGTTCCGCTTCTCCGATGATTTGCCCACCATGATGGGCTCCTCCCCCATCGGCAGCTCGACCAGAACGACGCCGAAGCTGTAGACGTCGCTTCTGTCGGTGAACTGAGACGTGTGCAGGTACCCGGGGTCCAAGTACCCCAGCGTGCCCTTCACCAGCGACGGCAGGCCGTCGTGGTCGGACAGCATGAGCTTGGACGCTCCCAAGTCTGCCACCTTTGCGGTGCAGCTGTCGTCGAGGAGGATGTTGGCGGACTTGACATCCCCGTGAATGATCGGGGTGGATACTGCCGAGTGCAGGTAGGCCAACGCCCCACCGTTTCTGACGCTATCCCCAGGCGGTTCGCCAAGGACAGCGAGCCCTTGCGGCTTTCGCCATGGATGTGGTGGAAGAGGGTGGGTTGCGTTGGGTATGAACTCGCAGACCAGCGAGGGAACCTGCGTCTCCGAGCAGCACCCCAGCAGCTTCACCACATTCCGGTGGTTGATGTGGGACAGAACGATCACCTCGTTGATGAACTGCTCGATCTCGATATTTTTGGTGATCTTGGACTTCTTGACGGTGATCTACGGCCTTGTAGATCGTGGCGTAGCCGCCCTGGTGGTGAACGCAGCTTTCTTCGTAGCCGTTGGTCGCGCATTCGAGCGACGAGATAGAGCGCTGCAATATTGTTAGTGTTATTCAAAAAAATTTAATATTAAATAATAAAATTAAATAATGATAAATTAAATATTTGATGTATATCTTTTCAATGCTTCAACGATATTGATCTATAAAAAAAATTAGATTTATTTCTCTTTTATCTTTCCTAGAAATATTATGATCTATATATTATGGATAAATAAAGGATGAGGATTCTCATGACATTATCTCATAAATAGATTTACTTTCTATTTGTCACTAATCATAATCAGAATATAATTATCTATAATATATATTACTTAATTAAATAATATAATATAATATAGTATCCTTCCACTTGACCCATTAACTAATAAGATATAATTTTTTTAATTAAAATAAATAAAAATAAAATTTTATTTAAAAATAATTTTACATAATTAGATTCTAAAATCTTGAAAAAACAATTTACATGTGCGTACAAATTTTATAAAATAGGTTAATAAATCTAATAAATATAATGATATTATATTAAGTTTGATTACCAATGCAAGTTATAACAATTGTATATCATTAGTGTCATACTTTCTTTTATATACCACAACATTATTAGTTCTTCCTAATACAGTCCGAAATAACTTATATAATTTATCTTGTCAAGATAATCCTATTATACACATTCAACCATAATACGTGTTACGGTTAGTAACTGTTCAGCCGTGACCTCGAGGTCATCGCGGCTTGGTCCGGGTCCGGAAGGCAGTGGTCAACGGGTGGGGGAGCCCCTCGAGTCTGCTGGATCTCCAGAGGCGGTGATCTCCAAAGGCGTCGCACCTGCACAAAGGTCGGGTCGGGGTGCTCGACCCGACCCCTCCGACGATCATGTCAATGAAAGATGTGGAGGGGGTGAAGGAGGAGGGAAAACCTCCCTGTGTTCAGTGTGTCCCCCCCCTTCTAATGAACGAGAGGGTATTAGTAGGGGAGCATTCTGCTCCCTGAGCTGCCCGTTTGCAGGGGGCAGGCTGACAGTAGCCATGGCGTGGCGTGTTGGACTTGGCTTTTTAATATGCCTCGATCAGTGTTCTGATCAATTCCAAGGTGCGTGACGTCATCTGGAGCAGCTGACATTGTCCTGAGGTTGACTACCACTTTCATCCCTATCATATGCCCCCCCCAAAAGGAGCTATGCGTCGGTTGTGACGGGGGAGGGAGTCCGAGGCATGGCTGCGTTTCTTGGTGCCGAAGCGGTCTTAGGCGGCAGGTGGTCCAGTTTGTTTTGCCCCGGTGGGGTCTCGGGCGGGTTGACTGCGCTAGTGTGCCTCGGGCATTACGCGGCCGAGGAGCAGGACACAGGCGGGGTGGCTGCGCTGGTGTGCCTCGGGCATTACGCGGCCGAGGAGCAGGACCCAGGCGGGCTGACCGCGCTGGTGTGCCTCGGGCATTACGCGGTCGAGGAGCAGGACCCAGGCGGGCAGGACGCAAGGACGTGGACTCGGGCGGGACCAAGGCCGAGGTACGCGATAGCGGCGGACAGGCCGCACCGAGGTAGATCTCGGCAATGAGTGACCGAGGTGCTCGGCGCAGGCAAGCTGCGACCGAGGGACACCACTCAGGCGTGCAGGCCGCGCTGAGGTGGGATTTCGGCAGAGAGTCGCCGAGGTGCTCGGTGCAGGCAGACTGCGACCGAGCGGGCGCTGCTCAGGCGCGCAAGCCGCGCTGAGGTAGGCTCGGCGTAGGCAAGCTGCGACCGAGGGGCGAGACCCTAGTGGGTAAGCCGCCCTGAGATAGGCTCGGCAGTGAATATGGCCGAGTAGCTCGGCGCAGGCAGGCTGGCCGCGCATGCGTGTCTCGGGGGGTATGGAGCCGAGGGACACGACGCAGGTGGGCTGGCGGCGCTGGTCTGTCTCGGGAACATGGAGCCAAGGAGCACGACGCAGGCGACTGACGGCGTAGGTGTGGTCTCGGGCATTACGCGACCGAGGAGCACGACGCAGGCGGGCAGACCGCGCAGGCGTGGTCGCAAGGGCCATGCGACCGAGTAGCACGACGCAGGCGGGCAGGATGCGAGGACGTGGACTCGGGCACCATGCGGCCGAGATACGCGATAGAGGCGGACAGGCCGCACCGAGGTAGATCTCGACAATGAGTGACCGAGGTGCTCGGCGCAGGCAAGCTGCGACCGAGGGACACCACTCAGGCGGGCAGGCCGCGCTGAGGTGGGATTTCGGCAGAGAGTCGCTGAGGTGCTCGGTGCAGGCAGACTGCGACCGAGCGGGCGCTGCTCAGGCGCGCAAGCCGCGCTGAGGTAGGCTCGGCGTAGGCAAGCTGCGACCGAGGGGCGAGACCCTAGTGGGTAAGCCGCCCTGAGATAGGCTCGACAGTGAATATGGCCGAGTAGCTCGGCGCAGGCAGGCTGGCCGCGCATGCGTGTCTCGGGGGGTATGGAGCCGAGGGACACGACACAGGCGGGCTGGCGGCGCTGGTCTGTCTCGGGAACATGGAGCCAAGGAGCACAACGCAGGCGACTGACGGCGTAGGTGTGGTCTCGGGCATTACGCGACCGAGGAGCACGACGCAGGCGGGCAGACCGCGCAGGCGTGGTCGCAAGGGCCATGCGACCGAGTAGCACGACGCAGGCGGGCAGGACGCGAGGACGTGGACTCGGGCACCATGCGACCGAGGTACGCGATAGAGGCGGACAGGCCGCACCGAGGTAGATCTCGGCAATGAGTGACCGAGGTGCCCGGCGCAGGCAAGCTGCGACCGAGGGACACCACTCAGGCGGGCAGGCCGCGCTGAGGTGGGATTTCGGCAGAGAGTCGCCGAGGTGCTCGGTGTAGGCGGATAGACCGCGCATGGGGCCGAGGTGCCGAGGCGCACGGGCTGGCTGCGCGCGTGGGGCCGAGGCGCCAAGGCGCTCGGGCTGGCCGCGCGCGTGGGGCCGAGGCGCCGAGGCACGCGGGCTGGCTGCGCGCGTGGGGCCGAGCCTCGCGCGTGGGGCCGAGGGGCCGAGGTGCTTGCTGCTTGCTGCGGCCGGAGGCAGCAAGGCAGCGTGCTGCTTGCTGCGCGTGAGGCCGAGTGGCCGAGGCAGCGTGCTGGCTGCTGGGCAAGGGGCCGAAGGGTCGAGGCTCTCGGGGTCGTCGCGGGCGTTTTGGCCGCGAGGTCGAGGCGTGGGCGGGCCGAGCCGCGCGTGTGGCCGAGGAGCCGAGACGCGCGGGCTGGCCGCGCGCGTGAATCTGACGCGGGCGGGCTGCCGCGCGCGTGGGGCCGAGGTGCCGAGGCGCGCGGGCTGGCTGCGCGCGTGGGGCCGAGGCGCCGAGGCGCTCGGGCTGGCCGCGCGCGTGGGGCCGAGGCGCCGAGGCGCTTCGGGGCCGAGGTGCCGAGGCGCGTGGGCTGGCTGCGCGCGTGGGGCCGAGGGGCCGAGGTGCGCGAGGCCGAGAAGCCGAGAACAGTCCCAGAAGTCGCTGCTGCTAGTGCAGGTTGGTTACAGTGGCGCAACCAAGGAGAAGACTAACGTACCGTCATTCCGGGCCCTCCTTCTAGCGCCAAAATGTTACGGTCAGTAACTGTTCAGCCGTGACCTCGAGGTCGTCGCAGCTTGGTCCGGGTCCGGAAGGCGGTGGTCAACGGGTGGGGGAGCCCCTCGAGTCTGCTGGATCTCCAGAGGCGGTGATCTCCAAAGGCGTCGCACCTGTACAAAGGTCGGGTCGGGGTGCTCGACCCGACCCCTCCGACGATCATGTCAATGAAAGATGTGGAGGGGGTGAAGGAGGAGGGAAAACCTCCCTGTGTTCAGTGTGTCCCCCCCTTCTAATGAACGAGAGGGTATTAGTAGGGGAGCATTCTGCTCCCTGAGCTGCCCGTTTGCAGGGGGCAGGCTGACAGTAGCCATGGCGTGGCGTGTTGGACTTGGCTTTTTAATATGCCTCGGTCAGTGTTCTGATCAATTCCAAGGTGCGTGACGTCATCTGGAGCAGCTGACATTGTCCTGAGGTTGACTGCCACTTTCATCCCTATCAATACGTACATGCATAAATATGAACATGATAAAATAAATAAACAACTTTAAGTATGTAAATAAGAATGTCAATTATAGTATCTGATAGGGGTAAAAGTGGCGATGTGACACGCCATGGCAGCAACCCCCTGAGCGACACACTGCCCGAGGCTCTCCATACCCTGCAGCAGCTCGGCCTCCCACGCAACCCCTGTGGTGATGTTAGACGCCTTGCAGACAGCTACGTCAGGTAACATCAAACCTCCTCTATAAATACCCCTGAGTCCTAAGCAAAAGGGGGGAGGAACACACTCAGACACAAAGCACTCAGAGGCTCTTCTTCTGCCTCATCCACAATCCCCTCCCCATCTTCTTCTAACTTGATCGTCGGAGGGGTCGGGCCGAGCTCCCGGCCCGACCTGTGTGCAGGTGCGAGACGGTGCCGCCTCTTCCTGAAGCAGCGGCGGAGCTGCCTCCCCCACCCGTTGACCACCGCCTTCCGAACCCGGACCAAGCCGTGACGGCCCCAAGGCCACGGCTGAACAGTTACTGACCGTAACAGTATTTATTCAAACATGCATCATCATATCTTTTTTAGATTACTCATAAACATATCATAAAAACTTATTCTTATAAATACTTTAGACTATAAGTCATAAATAAATGGATCAATAATCAATAGTGGAACTCAAGTTTTTAATTAATATTAATTATTTTTAAACTCTTTTTCTCTGATTATCAAGTACTTATATCATAATACATAAAACTAATAGAGTACTTTCTATTCTTAGAGAATAAAATTATTATGATATATCTTCGATGACTTGATAATTGAGTCTTCTCACATCAAGTCCCGAGATAAACTTTCGCAATCATAAAACTTGATTAGTAGCCTCAAAGCAAACCAGAAAATCAACTCTTAATGTAATAATATATTACTTAATATTTTTCTTTGGAAATTATCCCTCCGACTAACATA
Organism: Musa acuminata AAA Group; assembly: GCF_036884655.1. Classification (NCBI taxonomy): domain Eukaryota; kingdom Viridiplantae; phylum Streptophyta; class Magnoliopsida; order Zingiberales; family Musaceae; genus Musa; species Musa acuminata. The sequence goes on along the minus strand of NC_088330.1, from coordinate 7,788,277 downwards.
AATATAAAACATAAAGTGTGTCCTTCCTATTATTGAGGTAATTTATAAAATCAGTATCTAAAAATATTATTATTTCAAGCTGATCTATTTATATATATATATGAGCATATAATCGTTCGTCCCTTTCAGATATCTTATTACTTTCTCTATAGTATTTTATTCTTGGTTAACTCTAATATATATCTAGTACTTCGATTATAAAATTAATATATATTCTGTGCTTAGTATATAATAGACTTTCAACTATGCATATAAAATGAATATTTTTTTATCTAATTTTTTTCTAAGTTATTTTAAAGACACTTATTTTAAAATCATTTGTTGAATAAAGTTGAATTCTTAATCCTTCTAAGACTCGATCATATATCCTTTTTTAGATAGTCTTAATAATTCTTGAGGTCTATCCTTGAATATTTTAATGTCAAAAACATAAGGTGCTTTATTCATACCAACCATTTTGGAATTCTTGATGAGAAATTTTTTGATTTGGTATAATAAATCATGATACTGCCAAGCAAAATATTATCCATATATAAGACTGATATAATAAACGTATTCTCGTTAATCTTCAAATATAAATACTAAGTAATAGTATTTTTCTTAAATTTAAAGTAATACCATTATTTAGGGGCTTGTTTAAGGTCATAAATAAATTTTCTAAATTTATATATCAAAATTTACATCTCTTTTCTTTTTATTTTCTTTATAAATCGTTGAGGTCAACCCATATATATCTACATCTTTATTTAGAAAAATTATTTTTAGTTTCATATAATATAACCCAAAATCATAATGACCCACTAATATTATTATGATTCTTAATAAGTTTATTTTAAAAATTAGAAAAAATATCTCATTATGATCGATGCATTCTTTATGAGTAAAATATTTGACTATAAGTTTGATCATTTTATAGTTCGATATTGTTCTTTGAGTCATATTTATATAATAGACTACTTTATAATTAGTGGACAATTTGATGAGTTCTCGAACATTATTCTAGTATATTAATTTTAACTATTCTTTTATTTCTTCATGGGGATCCTTTTGATTCTTATATCATAATATGATTATTATAGATATACCATATAATTAACAAAATTTATATGTTTCCCTTCGTTTCGAGATATTCTCAAAATTATTGATTTTGATTATTCTACAAATTCATCAATAGCAATATCAATATTACGTGGGAGTTCACTGATGTTATTTTATTATTCGTTTTTATCAAATTATTTAGTGATTTGAGGAACAATAATCTTTCAAATATTAAATAATAAAGGAGTATCAACCTATATCTCCTCAATATAAGATTAGTTAGATTCATAATAACTACCTTAAAATTTATTATGCTAATCAAATCTAACAATTTTAATTTTTCTATTTAATTATCTATTAAAATCATTTATGTACATGTAAAAGTGTTAACAGTCTAAGACCTTACATGAATTATATATATATAATTATATCTCAATGGGTTATCGTAATAAATTGTCTCTCTCCATTAAGATAAAAAACATAAGTCATATAGGAAACATGAAGTGACCCACATAGATAAATATAATCTCAAGGAGTTTATGAAATTATATTTCATTCTATTATAGAATCATTATCAACTCAAAATTCACATTAATTCTTTTAGGCTCATCTAAAACAAGCTTGGTAGGATCCTTTGGTTTAGCAATCTTACAATTTTATTTTATTTTGCATGTCAAAGTATTTGTTCTGTGTACAGTAAAGTATTAAGCTTATTTCCTATTATGATAAGTATCATGTAATATTGAGGAAAAGGCACATCTAGAGGCAAAAATGAGTGGCATTTGATGTGACAACTCCATAGTTCTTGCATGTTGCCATATTAAATGGTGACATAGTAAATCACATGACACAGCAATTTCTTAAACAAAATACAGTGAAGAAGAACTAAGAAAAGGTAAGTCAATAACCAGGAGGAAGCAAAAGAGTTCATTTAATTGCACCATGAGCCTGCAAAGTTCATATACATAGATGTTACAACAGAAGAGAGAACTGTTTCAATAACCATATGAACCCACCTACAGCAAGAAACTAGTTGTAGATCCCAGGATCTCTCCACCTTTATTTATGTTCCTTGCAAATCGACCTTGCTAGCTTAAGAAATTTTGTCCATCTTCGAGGAAGCTGTTTAAGATGACATGGTTTCATTCAAGTGGCAGCTTTGGAGAAATCTTTTCTGATCTGTTGTACTTCATATGACTCTTTACAAGCTGACCAGCTGCAAGAGCTGAGAGGAGAGAGAGCTCCCCGGCTAGAACTGCGCCTGCCACGATGGCTGCCAGTCGTCGGGCATTTGCCCCAGGAGATTCCAGGCTTGCGCCCTTCACACTGAGTAAGTCCAAGCAGGCAGCCTGGGAAGCCAGCTGAGTCCCACCCCCAACTGTGCCAACCTGTTGACAATGCAGGCAGCATGAGCCCCTTTTGCAAACGATACCAAATTTTGAACTCTTAAATCCAATCAATTAATATCCTTTGCCACTGGATGCAAGTCATGTCGATCAGTAGAACAGCATAGATATGGAAAATATTCATCAAAAGAGTACGAGGATAGGTCAGTAGCCAACAGCTTATTGAGTATATCAGATTCAAGAAATTTGCATAGTCTATCAGGTTGATTGATGGTGCTAATAGAATTGAACCCATCTCTACAGTGCAATAGTCTTGATAAGTGAATTGAACAAATCAAAGAAAGAACCCAACAAGTTTGTGGATATAACTAGCTATAAGAGAAATAAAATGGTCTACCATATGCACCAGTGGTGTTAGGAGAACTATATATATATATATACAGCTGCATTTTATTTGTTGTGTTTCTCATCCTGAGGTGAATTTATTTGCCTTAAGCCATCTATTTGAAGTTTTTCATTGGATAGGAAGCCAAACAGATAGTTAACAAAATTAATTACCAATGCAGCAAGTATCCAAATTTCTATGCATGACATCATACCATGCAGATACTTAGCTATGGAAATCAATGTGTAACAGGAGGAAGTTTGGTAGTCAAATCAATGTGTAAGACTATGAATATGCATCCTGAAGTTAAGTGAGGATGTCATCGCTCATAAAAAACAAACTCAAAAAGAAAAATCTGTACATGACATCATACCATACAGATACTTAGCTAGGAAAGAGTAAAGACTGCATCATGAAGTTCGGGCTACACACTACATTTATTAGTAAATCAGATTGATATATTACCTCAATGGATGGCATAGTCACAGAAACATGAAGATCCTTTCCACCATTCACAGCTTCCATCATGGTGATACAGTGAGAACTCTCCACATTCTGAGCTGGATCTTGGCCAGTGGCAATGTAGATGGCTGACACAATGTTGCTGGCATGAGCATTGAAACCCCCCAGAGATCCAGCAACCGCTGAGCCAGCAAGGTTCTTGATCATGTTGAGCTCCACCAGTGCAGGTGTGTTGGTCTTGAGAACCTTCTTTACCACCTCTTCCTTGATGATTGCCTCGCAAACCACCGACTTGCCCCGTCCTTCAATCCAATTCACTGCAGCCGGCTTCTTGTCGGAGCAGAAATTGCCTGGTCAGTGCCAAGAGAAGCATTACAGAGCAAATAATGAGAAGTTCGATATAGGCATTTGACATTTTAGCCTTTTCCTATTGAACAGATAAAAACACTAGGTGGATTGGCACTTAAGAAAATTTTGCATCAAGCAACACAACAGCTTGAAGTGTATCAGGCAAATTCTGAGTCATCTATATGTGTTGCTCAGTGATTTTGTAAATCTCATCAACACATGAGAATTCATATAGGTGCATGAATGTGCTGGTTACAGTATCATCCATGTCATTTGCCACCTAGGCAACACATCACTATCTTAACATTGTCTTTTGACTCGTCGTGGATTGGCCCGAATCTACAGTCTTGCGACATGTCCACACGAAGAACACACGTTGACTACTCAATGTGGTGTCATCCGCGTTGCGTTTACATATCATCCACATTCCACGTGGGCTGCCATGTCAAGCGGTGTATACTACGTGTGTACATGTAGCATTTTTGATAGATCTATGCAGTAAAAGTCCACAAGAAAACACCCAAAAGGAGTTATATCAATATGAATCAAGCATCCCAATGACAATTCCGCAGCAAATAGAAAGATTAACGAAGTCTACTTGTGGTACATATTTTGGAAGAGACACCTCCACAAGGATCTCAATTCATTGTCAATTGATCAAGAAAAGTAGCAAACTTGAACACTTACTCTTTTGACTTGTCATGGGTTGACCGCAGGAAAGTCAAAGAAAATGAGCCTCAATCTTGCAGCATGTAAACACAAAGCAAACACGTAAACTACTAGATGTGGTGTGATCCACATGACACTTAAAACCTTATCCATGTGACATGATTACACATGGAAACATCAAATTCAGCCTATTTAATTGGGTTAGCAAGTGACAGGGATGCATCATGTCAAGTGGTATATACTTTGTGTACTTGTAGCATTTTTGATAAATCTATGCAGTATAAATCCATAAGAAAACCCAAAAGAAGAGTAAATCATTATAACTCAAGCATCCCAATGAACAGCTCCACAGCAGATAGAAAGGTTAGTGAAGTTCTAGTTTTGGTACACATTTTGAAAGAGACTTCACCATAGGGATCTCCATCCATCATCAATTAATTAAGAAACATACTGGAACACAAAAATCTTAATAACAATCTAGCAAGTCTAAGGCAGGGCAAATAATCTAACCTGAGATACTGATGACATCCATGTCCTGGAAGTCATTCTGCAGGTAGCCCAATACATTCTCCACGCCTTTGGAAACCATGTTCATCCCCATTGCATCTCCAGTGCTGCAACTGAATCTCATGTAGAGATTCCTCCCAGCTAGAGCACAATGGATTGCCTGTAACCTGGCAAATCTGCTAGACCTGTGACATACATGCAATTTAATGAGACTTCAGTGGACTACAAAAGCTACAAGGGAGTCAAAACAACAGCACAAAGGTGCCAATGAATTCCTATGCTCAAACTACAGGAAAATGCAAGTGAAAGGTGAAGAACAATTCAGAAACAGGTGCAGGAAATTAAGTTTACCAATTCCCTAAAGGACTCACTACCCACATCATCTAAGATCATGAAACATTCAAATTTAAGTTTGTATTAGACAAAAGGGAAGAGCTTGATCTATTCTCAACTACCAACTGACATGGTGACATTTTTCCCCCATTGAAAGTTGACTATCAAGAAAAACAAAAGCAAAGCTGAAAACTTTGGCATAGGAAGATAGTAGCTAATAGAAACCTGACAAGAGTTTTGACATCACAAATGCAAGAGGCTAAGGAATACCATAACAAGGTCAAACTTTTTCCTAAGAACAAGCTCATTAGATCACCAAGTAGGAGCCAGGCAGCTGGAAGAGAAATGGAATCAAGGCCAAAGCTAGCAACAATTAAAGGAAGACTCAAGTTACGAAATTTAGAAGAAGATGTCTAAATATCTATATCCTAAAGCAGAACAGTGCGAACCCCAATCACCATCTTCCCTTATTTAGATGAAACATAAGGCATCAAATAGTCGAACACCTGTTGAACACCAAGGCAATGGTCTCGAAATTGTTCGGCTCCTCTAAGAAGGCCTTGAGCTCAGCAGCCCTCCGTGCGGAGGGCAGCCTCACGACCGGCGCCCGCGTCATGCCGTCCCTGAGCACCACGCTCGTGGCCCCTCCGGATTGCGCGATAGCCTTGCAACCCCTACTGGTGCTGGCCACCAGGCACCCCTCTGTGGTCGCCATCGGCACGTAGTGCTCCCTTCCGTCGAGCACGAGAGGTCCGGCGACACCCACCGGAAGCTGAACGTACCCCACTGGGAGCTCGCAGCATTGCCCCATGATAGACGCGTAGTCGAATCCATCGAGCGGCAACCCCTCCAACGCCCTTCCGGTGATCCTCCTCAGGGCCTCCCGCCGGATCCCGGCCGCCCTCCTGCAATCCCCTAGCCTGGCTTCGAGAACATAAGATGGGGTCCTACCTGCGACCACGGAGGAGATGATCTCTTCGTCCTCGGCAGTGACCTCCGGGTCCTTCCGGGGGGCGGCATTGTCGGTGTAGAGGAGCGGACAAATGGGGTCGGTCGCGAGCGAAATAGCGCAAGCAGCGGCCGCGGGGCCGGGGACAGGGGCGGAAAGAAGGAATTCGTCCTCCTCGTCGTGGCAAGAGACGATGGATTGGACGAAGGCGATGCCAAAGAAGCTGATGAGGTAGACGAGGGAAGCGATGACGCCGACGACGGCGAGGATTTCAGAGAGTCCGAGAAGGTGGAGCGGGACGGAGGAGCGGACCTTCTCGCGCCACCGCCGCATGAGAAAGACGAGGGAGGCGATAAAGACGCCGGAGAAGAGGAGGTTGGTGTACCGGATCGGGAGCGGGAGGACGTCGGACGCCTGAACCAAAGCATCGGCGGGGCGACGAGCTCCTCCCGCCACAGAGGGAGCAGCGGCGGCCGAGGAGAGCCGCTGGAGGGACCTTCGGCGGACGTCCATGCTCGCTGGGGGAGGAGGCAACGGTGAGGAGCCGAGAGGGAAGGTGAGTCCACTGCCGTGCCGCGCCGCGCCGCGCCGCGCTCGCTCTTAAAAGGACGCGGGAGTTCAAAGAAGGGGATAGCACTGCGATCGCAGCATGTGGAAACTTACATTCCCCCCCTTCTTCCCACCCCCCCCCCCCCCATCCTATTTTTAGAGTTTATTATTATTTCATGAAAAATGCCTTTTTCCTTACTTTAATATAAATATATAAAGTTGAAATTTGTCCTCAGTTTCTACAAATTTCCTTTTCCTCTCCTTTTCAAATCTTAATTAATTACTGGATAAATTAACTATTACATTTTAGACATCTTACTATTGTGCTTTTGATATATAGATAGATATATTCAATATTGTACTTTATTTATTGAATTTGTAAATACAATATCAAAGTTATAAGGATCAAAGAAAAAGATACATAATGCGATCCCATTCACAAAAATATATAAGTAGATTGATTGTTTAATTTTTCGAATCTCAAATTCAATTTATAGATTATAATTCCTTTTCCTATTTCATGTTTTAATTGTCTGTTCTTGCATGTTCTTCCATGCATATCACGTCGCGTAAAGCGACGCCCCATGGAGGGGAGGGGAAGTCGCTCTGTCGTCTTCGAAATGAACTCCTCTTGACTTGGCATACGTGAAGACGCATCCAACCATATAGTAACGAGAGAGCGTGTAAAGCATGTTGACGAGCTCGATGACTTGTTCCACAAGCTTGGCTGCAAAGGCCTCCGAACACAGGTGTGGCTGCAAAGGCCTCCTAACACAGATGTGGCTGCAAAGGCCTTACATATCTTCCATTATTATGTATGTATTTGCATGCATAAGTTCACTGCTGATGTACGATCGATCATGCATATTACATGCTGCATGTTTCGTCAAAGAGATCAATCAAGCGCATGAGAAAGAAACCCATTCATGAACAGTGGACTGGTATAGCAACGAAGCATGCATCGTTATCTACCGTGCAGAACCAGACATCTCACCTAACCCTAATCGGAAAACGCGTTCGCTTGCACGCCAGGAAGATGCAAGAGGTGTGGCCTAAGAGAGCGACGAGGTTTGTATCTTCAACCTCAATCCTATTCAAGCGAGAAAAAAATGGATGACAAATTAAATTCTTCATGACTCGAGATCAAGTAATAAATATGCTTGAGTTGATCCTCAATCAAGTACAGAGTTCTTTGAGAACCCTAAGAATATTTCTCGTCCTCTATAGATCTCAAGTCACGAGTTGCAGATATGAGATGATGATGCAGTGTATCTTCTTCTTTCAAGGAGCTGCAGCAGTTTTAGCTTGCTGTGATTCTACAAGTGAAAACTTGTTTGATTCTCATCGGTGAAAGTTCAGAGAATTATTTTGGAAACTCGTCGATCACAAACCAGTGTTGAACAACTTCATCAATGGAAATTATATTGGCTTCAGATATAGAAAAAGAAACAATCAGAAAAGATTGATTACTCCATTTCAACTAAACGATGACTTTGACTTAAGAGATAGTCAAAATCAAGACTTGGATTTAGATTCCAAGTCTCACTAGTGGTAGTACATTTTGCTTGCTTTGTCTGTGGATGATCATGAGCGTGTATATTCATAAGATGATGATGTCACAAACCTTGACGACATCCATTAAACTCTCCTTAAAAACATGAAGAAAACCCTATCAAAATGTGCTACTACTTCCTTTGTTTTCAATGAAATCGACGCTGGACATGAAGTTCGAGTCACTTTCTCGCTATCATCCAAAGGTATGTGGTTGATCTTATCCACTTTGAGTTTGGAATCCACATCCAAGAAAAAACTTGAGCTACCAGCAAACTATTGAGATTGATGAATGTAGAAAAGCGCAGTATATATCAAACAAAGCTTTACACTTGTTAATTCAAACAAGGACAAGTTGGCCCTGTTCTAAAATTGACACAATAAGAGAGCCATGAAAGCAACACGATACATAATTTTCTCTCTATTTATTTGTTTTTCGTTAATGATTTGTTGATGATGGAATAGATCTTGTTTTTATAGAAGACAAAAATGATGTTAGAGACACTAATCTCACTTTTTTTTTTCCTATCATCTGAAGGTCTCCTCCATATTACATAACATCATTGTACAACATATTATGAGAGTCTTATGCGTTACGCTAAGGTATTTTATTTTTTAAAAGTATTCTTAATTTTTTTGTTTCACTTTTTTACAATATTCATAATGTGATATTTTTATATATTTTATATTTTAAATATTGGTATCAGATTCATTATGAATTTAAAATCTTATCTAAGATATTTTTGTACTTAAAATATTAGTTTAATAGTGATGTACCAAATTCATTGACCAAATGTTAAGGGTTCACAACTTAATCTGACATATTTTTAAGATGCTGACTAGCCTTAGCTACTCAAGACCTATTATGATAAGGTCAAGTTTGAGTTGATAAAGAATTTGATAAATTATCAGAAGTTCGAATTGCTACTTATCTTTTATAAAAAAATATGTATAAAAATAATTCACATTATATATATATATATATATATATATATATCGTATTAAATCTTATATAATAAATATTCTTTGGTAAATATCCCAAATGAGCATGATAAGCATACTTAGAAACACTTAACATGTAAACTTAAGGACCTAGTGGGCTATGTTGAGGGTAGTCAGCACACACGATCGTTTGGAGGAAACAAACGTAGAAACATAGAGAAAGGAGTTACTCAGAGGAGCAAACATCCGAAATTGATATTCAGAAGAATGGTCAACCCTTAGTGTGAGAGACACTACGAGGACAAATGAATTGGGAAGAACACAATGCATAAAAGGTTGAGATGATTGAGTTTGAGTTATGATTTGAAGTTAACAACCAAATTTGATGGTGCTCAAGACAAGCGAGGTGTTTGGCAAAGGATGAGACCGTACAATATGGGATGAGTTACTCAACGATCAATAGAGTTGTATAAAACTCACAAACGTGAGGGAAATTGCTAATTTAAAGAATATGATACTAATGTAAGGGCTTATATGTGGACAATAGACTATCCAAAGCGATCAAAACTCGACGTCGTTAAGCATTAAAACTTTTTTCTTTAGTATGAAAAGGTTAGATCCGTATGAGGCTGAAGTGTATAGCAATTTTAGTATAACATTAAGCTTTGAGAGGTGCAACGAGATTACTATATTGATGAAGAGTTGTAATCTAACAAATGCGTTCATGAGAATAGAATAATACACAGTTTGTTCAACAAGACAAAATAGTCTAAGGGGATGATGGTATTTGAAACTTCCAGAGGGAAGGATGTGAAAAGAAAAGTTATTCCAATGAGATAGATATCTAAGAGGGATAAGTCCTATTTCTCTAGAGGAAGAATCATGTGTAATTGACTACATATGTTGAGGAAGAATACCTTAAGATAATAATTCCATAAGGCTCAGAATTGAACGAGTGACGAGGGGTCATCGCATAATCTCATATGAGATAATGTGATAATAGATACATCATTAGATCAAGTAGGGAAGCGACCCAAGGTAATACTAAATGAAGCCATACTTATAATCGATATTGAGATCAGGCTTAACGGAGGACTGACATATGGAATGGTGAGTGCGAAAGACACCATCAACTAACTGAATGCAAACCGAGGAGTGGAGTAACTTCGATAAAATTTGATGAAGTACACAAACTGTATGAAGGGAGTCAACATAAAAGAAGGAACATGGAGCAAAGGCATTTGATAGAAGAACTAAGACGACTCAACTTGCGAAGGCAAAGTTACGGTTAGAATGCCTTGACATGGGCTAAGAGGATGTGAAAGCTAATACTCTTGAAAATTATATCGTAGTGCTGTCATTCGAGTTGCCACGAAGGAAGCAATGCGCAATGGAGATTGTGCCAAGGGGCAAAGGTTCAGGATTCAAACAATTGCATGCCAATTTCAACGAAGTCAATAGATTTTGAGAGCTATTAGGCGATAGACTATTATAGAGTTGTGCTTTGTTCGGGTGTGACTCGATAGCGAGTGGACAAAAGTCAATTGTCAAAAAAGTGAACACAAGAGGAGGTGGCAGATGTCTTGCAATGTGCTAGTAAAGGCCACACATTAAAAGATCATAATCCGAATTTATTCTACAAATATCAAAATACAATAAAGATGTCACTATGAGACAATATAATGCAGCGAATCGTGGTGGAATAGTTCGAGATAACACGACACACACGGGAGAAATCTCATAAGGGACTTGATCATACAAATGTATGATTGGAAGTTACTGAGAGCTCTACTTAGATAAACAACACTATGATAAGAAGAGTTATAGATTCAATGAGTAAATATCATGATATTATAAAGGTGGGCTTCCGTGCGTCTATCAAATTTTATATCATATGAAAGTTTTAATCATCAGCATACGAGAGATGTATACCACTAAGGAAAAATTTCGAATGTAAATACCAATGAAGAATCTTACGAGGGAGACTTAATCGTTTGAAAAACTGGACCGATTAGAGAGCTGGAATACTCCAAAACTTATATTTATTTTAAAAAGTCCGCACAAGTTAGGTTAGAGGAGACAGTAAACCGATGCTATTACCACGGAAGCAAATCAACGTGAATCCTATAATATAAATAGCGATGGCCGAGTGAGTTATAACATGAAAACTGTTAGAATAACATGAAAGTACTGAAGTAGATAGATGATCGAAAGGAACTCAACTATCCAAAATCAAACATTGAACTCGAAGAGGTACTACGGATCTATCGATTGTGGAACTAGCGACGCAAGGGCGATACGAATTCACCCGTCCATTCTTCTTCGTTATAGTAAGAGTTTGCGATAACGCAAATAGATATTCTTCCGTGAAAGCGATCGATTCGTTGCATTTTCGAGCTCGATCCCATCCCTCCTCTTTCTATTTCTTCGATCCCTCTGTTGGATTCCTTCCCATCTCCAAGAAAATTCTCTTCTTCTCTTCTCTGTTTTAAACCCCTAATCTAGGGATTCGGCGGTTGGTCCGGTCCTCTCCTTCCAAATCGCTTTTTTTCCGGCCTGGAATTTTGGTTCTTGTGGGACCGTTCGATGTCTTTCCACCACCCGCTGCCGGGCTCGGCGTCGAGCTCCAGCTCCGGGCCCCACCACCTGAGTTCCCCTTTTGGGGACACAGACGTATAGGAAGGTCTTCGTGAGGGGCCTCGCGTGGGAGACGAAGAACGAGACGCTGCGCCGCCACTTCGAGCAGTTCGGCGAGATCCTCGAGGCCGTCGTGATCGCCGACAAGAAGGCCGGGAGGTGGAAGGGTTATCGTTTCGTGAGTATTGCTCACCTTAGCGCTTCTTGCGGGTTCTTTGGTAGGATGGAGATTTTGAGGAGAGAATTGACTTGTCAGTGTTTTTCTCTGTTATGGCGACTTCTACATTGGATGTGACGATGTTTATTTGCATGGAGGAATTAGGTAACTTTTCGAGATCCGGAATCTGCAAGAAGAGCATGTGCAGACCAAAGCCCAGTAATCGATGGCAGACGGGCAAATTGTAACTTGGCTTCACTTGGGCGGCTTGGCACTTTTCCAACATTTGGTGGTATAACTCCGAATCTCTGATTATGGTAGTATTTCTGAAAGTTGCATTTCAATCTTTCCTTGAGATTGATAAGTTGCATCTCAAAATATGTTGAATTGCTCCATATAAGTTATCCAATTTATTGTTTCTCATCACTACTTAAGTTGCTGCCCTTAATGGCAGTAACAAGACTCTGGATGATATAGTAACCATGATCCAATGCATTGTTTTATTTTCGCATTTGGCTGTTTATTATTGGATAATTTCATTAATGTGGAGGTGTCAACATATTTTGTCTTACAAAAGTGGTACCTCCTGCTCATATAATATATGTTGAGTAGACCAAGTCACTTAATTGTGCTAATTAAGTCAATCATAAAGTCATTGGCTCTAGAGGGCACATCTTTTATATTAAGGTGGCATTTAATTTATTTTTGTGTGCCACAATATTTTTTCAAGTTACATTGGAGTGTGCTGTCTGCTAATTTCACCTATATCTTCTGTGACCTTTCCATGGTCCTAAAGTCCCTTTGCCCTAGGTCACTCGTTTAGTGATAGTCTCAGAGTGCATTATGGTAAGTATATCAAGCAAACTGGACTCATAAATTTTTTTCTTTTTCAATCGTCATCACCAGGTAAATCTACTCCATTTGGAAGAGGTCCTTGACCTGTCCAATCAAGCGGCTTATGGAAGATATTACTGTATTCAATACTCTTGAGGGTGCAATTCTCGAGTTCATTAATATACATGTTGCTTTCGCACAGGTAAATATGATAGTAGGTTGACTAGCTTATGATCTGGGAAATGCTGAATGATGGTTCAAAACTATGCTATGGGAAATGCTGAATTATGTTTCAAAAATGAATTACATCATTCTTTATGTTTTCACTCTTCTTCCTTAGTCATATATGCATAACATGTTAGACACTTTTTAACATAAACATTGTTTTGTTTGTTGGATCTCTATTTTAGCGCGCCCAAGGTGAGACCTCTACGTTGGAGCTGTCTCACTTCCACGCGGTTCATATGTTGGAAGCGCTGCTCCTCAACAATCAGTTCCATTCAGCTACCGTGAAGGGTTACCATATCTGCCATATAGGTTAGTTTATCTCCTTTGTGTTTTTTTGAACAGTAGTTTTTTGTTAAAGAAACAGAGTACTGAACCTTGGATTGGGTATCTACAACTGTTATCATATACCTAAGTAGATTTCTGTATCTGGGGAACTAATCACTTGGATGAATGAGCGCAAGAAGCACTGGAACTAAGAATTGTGGAACAGAAAAAAAAAAAAAAATTCTGATCTTGTTGTCTGTTTGTAGTTTTGTATCTTAAATGATATGATCATAAAGCCCTAACCTTTTAGAAGAAATCCATCAGTGGGAGTTCTCTTCTGATTTACATTCTAACTTCAGATTTTGGCATACTCGAAAAGAAAGAAAGAAAGATTTATATTTTTTAGGTTTTTTGAAGTGTGTATGATGATACGAGTTGTCCTAGAGCTACGTTTCGTCTGTGTGTGACCCGAGAGTGGATGGACGAATGTTAATTGCTAAAGGAGTGAACACAATCAAAGATGACAGAGGTACTATAATATGCTGGCGAGGGTCACACATAGAGAGATTGTAGTCTGAGTTCATCCCACAAATATTATAATATAATAGAGATGTCACCAAGAGGTGATATAGTACAGTGGATTATGGTAGAATAGTTCGAGGTGATGTGAAACACACGAACAAAGTCCTGTGAGGGACTTGATTATACAGAGGTATGATCAGGAACTATTGATAGTTCCACTTCAGTGAAAATTATGATGACAAGAAAGGCTATGGTTTCAAGGAGTGAATGTCATGGTATCATAGAGGTGAATCTTCCATACATGCACCGAATTTTACATTGGATGAAAGCCTTAGTCATAAGCATATGAGGGCTGTATACCACTGAGAGAGATTTCGAATGTAAGTACCAATGAATCACATGGAGGAGACTCGATCATATAGAAATATGATCGGAGTAGCTGGAGAGTTAGACTTCTCCAGAACTCATATTCGTTTGAGGGAGCTCGATAAGTCAGAGGACAAGGTCCTTATGGACCATAAGAGGTTTCAAGGAGGTTAACCAGACGGACATGCAAGGGTGTCACACAACTTAGGTAATACAAGCTAAGTTTATTATAGGTCTTACTCCATTATTCTTGATGCCTTTCTGAACTAACTGAGATTGGAATTTGTTATTTTCAATTGATACCCTCAACTTGCAGCAGGACAAAGAACCACAGTGTTTCCATATTTTTGGCACGCATTCTTGCCCTGAAAGTTATCATCTACACATTCTAGTGGTTAGTTCTACTTAATATCCAATTATATATGTGATGCTCTTAATGAATTTCTTACTTATGATGTTTTTTTCTTGGTGAGTCTTGAGTAGTTGACGAAAAGGGTATATCCATGTAGCTTATCCTAATTGAGTAGTTTTGGATTTTAATCCTATATGCATGTGCACTCAAGGATTTGGTTGTTATTTACTGTTCCTATGCCAAGCTGTTAATAAGGAGGAAGACACAACATGTTGGCATGCATTGATGTGTTTGATTTAGCTGCTATGCATGTCTCTTCTACATGCTGATGTATCTTACATACAATCATTAGTTCTTTGAAGTAAACCAAGCTTTTAAAGTTTTATGATGTTTTAGTTATTTGTTATTTTAAAATTCTTCAACCATTTTGTCCCGTTCTGAACTGTTCTTTGATCTTTGAATTCTCAGTTTGATCTTCTTGCTCACGTCTATATAAGAGTTGAAACTTTTTTGTCTCTTATTGTTTCCAGTCCTAAAACACAGTCAAACCATGATCTTTGTGGAATGATAATTATCTTTCGTACAAGTCAAAAATATTTAGAAGCTTTTAAAGGATGGTTCACTATTTTGTTTGGAGATTCCCTCCAGATATTGCAGAATTGATTATTTGTAATATGACAAGTACCAGGAAGCAGGGTCATTTTTGGGGTTCCTACTTCAAGTTCTTGATCAAGTCATTGCAGCAAAAGTGATTCCTACTTCATAATCCCCTTGGTCTTGCTTTCATGCCAGTTTTTGGTGTTCATGCATCTAAAACTCATATCTTAAGTTCCTGAAAGTATACTTAATGTATTCTGTGCTTTACACAAGGGATCTTGAGGGTTCCCTGTTTATGTTTGTTTGTATCAACATCAGGACTTGTTCTTGTATTAGCAAGACTGCATTTTCACTCCGAATAGGATATTCTATATAAATCAAGCATACTCATGTTGTTTCTTTCTATGCTTTGTTTTAATGTAAGAAAATCTGGTATTACAGATGCCATATTGCTGTTCTTTTTGTTGTTCATGATAATAGGATATCGGATTAAGAGATGGATCCTATTTTGCAGCTTGTTCTGGTTGTGGTCTATAAATTCTGTTTCTCCCATGGAGTGAGCTGAAAGCACAAGAGCTTGGATTACTCTTTGTCGCAGTGTGGTCTATAAATTCTGTTGCCCTGCTGGAATCTGCAGTTGCTTGTGGAACAAGAACAGATGGTAATCCCAAATCATGTCCAACAATCTGTAGGATAGATTATGGATGTCAGCATTGGAGTCCGACAACCCAAGTTGGGAAACTTAGTTGCAAGATGGGATTCAAATGAGATGGATATATTCTGGCATTCCTATGGAAAGTTCATCGTCAATACAACAGTGGATATGCAGATTCACCACATCAGTTTCCGACAGAGTCCAAAAGGTGGATCTAATGATATCAAACAGTATGCAGAGGCATGGAGACCTATCTATGTTCAGACTCATTTCTAATCTGCAAACATCATATCTTAAGTAAAAGCAAGCATTTCAAGATCAGAGGTTTATGATCATCTGCACGAGAGAATTATCACATGATCGTACATTCTTTGCCAAACCCCAAACCCTTGCGAGTGGGCATGTTGAGTTTAGCATATTCAAAACAAAAGGAGCTCAATTACTATACACCTGGTATGAGTTGTCTGCAGAGGCACACTAGCATCTCAATTACTATTCCCCTGGTATGAGTTGTCTCAACAACTTTTCAAGCTCATTCTTATCCAAAGATTTTAAATGGATGTATCGCCACAATGCAACAAAGATGATCAATCATCCATGTTGAAGAAAAGGAAAAATAAAATCATACTTTGGAGTTGGAAAATTTGTGGCCATTGCTCTGTAAGATCCTCTCATATCAAGCAGGCTGCAATTCATAGATAACATGTACTCTGCAGTGGGTGGCAAGAATGAATTACTTGTTGGCTGAACTATCTATTTCAGCAAACTAAACAACACCTGTTGAAAGCCAGAAGTCAATGTCCAGAAAAAATACCACATCTGTGAGAAAAAGGTGTAGACATCCCTCCTGTATCCCCTTATTACCAGCATTACTGACACATTCTCATCTAAGAAGTCCATGTACCTCCATGTAGGAGTAAAATGGTTGGTTCAAAGGAGGGAATGGCGACGGCGGGAGGCTGACAAGCCTTCTGCTGCCATCTAAGGTTCTGTTGCTCATGTTGTTGAATTCTCATTTGGTAGGATCAACTGAAATAAGGGAATTTGACTCTGATATCCACCAGGCCAACCTTTATGCAAGTTCAAGGAGGTATTTCTCTTTATTTTAGTAAATTTTATTGTGTCTTTCCTCTACTATGATTGATGATTTTGAATAATTGGTGCTTTAATGATTGCAGAGTCTTTGAAGGGTAATAAACAAATGGTCTTTATATGTATATATATCATATCCAAGTTTAGAAATGCTAATAGTCAATTGGCAAAATTTAATTTCCATAATATGAGAGTAAAGTGTTGAATGTTATGGAGATATATACAGAACTTATATTGAAGGGGTTAAATATTAAAATCATTAGTTTTGAAGTGATATTTATGTGTGTGTGTGTCTGGAATTCAGCTTAAACAAATCATGGTCTTTTTCTTCTACAACAAGCAATCTACCAATATTCATCTACGAGTCTAAAGAAATGATGTGTTATGTAATCTTACTGGATCAAATAGTCAACAGATGGAATATCAAATTCAGTGACAGCTGTGTTCATTTATTGTGCCCAACAAGTATATTTTTTTTCTTTCTCCTCTGAGCAGAGTGTCACTATCTTATTGTTAATTAAAGCTGCTTCTTAATGCTGGAAACTTGCACTTGCATGACTGCTTATGTATATGTACATAGTCTATTGAGTGCTGATCTCATCCAGACAAGGTGATATCTTGCAGTGTTGTCCCCAGGCAATCTCCCAAGCCTCCAGGAGTGGCAGCAGAGAAAAGTTCCATATCAAGCTTTGTAGGGTGATCATGGATGCCAAAAGATTAATAATCTTCATATTATGAATATTTTAAGAGGGGTATAGATACAAACCAAATTTGTCATGGATATGGGTTGAGATGGATTCTAGATATGTATAGAAGTAATTGTTATTTGGATTTAAGATAATACGAAACTGATTAGAAGCTATGAAGCACAATGTTTAGGTAAGATAAATCAGACAATACATCTATGTTCTTCTCAATTGTGTTTATTGCACAGGCAAGAACATTTCACATCAGACATGGACTATTTAGGTTTCCATAACAGTTGATAAGAAAGGTCCAGGTGCATCCTCTCCTCTGAAAACGTCTTGTGAGCTACACATTTGGCTCCTCTAATCATTTGCTGGCGCTGACCATTCTTCATCTATTGCACTGACTCGTAGCTGATCCATCCAAGAAAGAAGAACCACCGATGAGGTTGGCAGCCATCGGCTGAAGACAAGTTCTACTCGACTGCAGGTAACTAAGCTTAAATTTCTCTGCCTTCTTGTTCCAGGAACAAACCGGAGAAGAAAAAGCCAAGTTATCAATCTTCGGCAGCGAAGACGACGGCCCTTCTCCCATTGGTTGAACCGTGGATCCGATCACGTCAGATGCCCCGCGCAGCGACGTCTTGGTGGGACGCATTCGAACACCCCACACGTGCGCTACTCGGGTACGTGCTCGATGATTAGTGGGCGAGTCCATGTCTGTTGTTCGTGCCCTTTCCCCGGATCATGTCAGTACGTACTTATTTAGATATTGGAGATCTTCGGCATCTACCTCGGAATCTTGGTTTCGAGTCCTCGCTTCGTGTTCGATCATGTCAACGGTGGGCTGTCATAACTGCTTCTCTTCTGCTGCTGTCGTGCCACTCTGACCGATCCTGAAGCTGGTGTCGTGTTCTTGGGATCGAGCAAGATGGCCTTGAAGGTGCTCACCGCGCTGGATCACGCGAGGACGCAGTACTACCACTTCAAGGCCATCATTATCGCCGGCATGGGGCTGTTCACCGATTCCTACGACCTCTTCTGCATCGCCCCCGTGATGAAGCTGATCGGCCGGATCTACTACGGCGACGCGCGGGCAGACAAGCCCGGCGTGACGCCGCCGGCGGTGGTCTCTGCGATGGTCGCGGTGGCGCTGGCGGGCACCGTCATCGGTCAGCTCGTCTTCGGCTTCCTCGGCGACCGCATCGGCCGGCGGCGCATGTACGGCCTTTCGCTGCTCCTGATGGTGGCCAGCTCCTTTGCCAGCGGATTCTCCATCTGCCGCACCCGCGGCTGCGTGCTGACCAGCCTCTGCCTCTTCCGCTTCCTGCTGGGCATCGGCATCGGGGGCGACTACCCACTGTCGGCCACCATCATGTCGGAGTTCGCCAACAAGCGGACGAGGGGGTCGTTCATCGCCGCCGTGTTCTCGATGCAGGGGTTCGGGATCCTCGCGAGCTCTGCGGTGACCATGGCGATAACGGCGGCGTTCAACAGGGCGACGGAGAGGGGCGACGCCGGGCCGCTGCAGACGCCGGAGTCGGCCGACTTGGCGTGGCGGATCATACTGATGGTGGGCGCCATTCCGGCGGGGTTGACGTTCTACTGGAGGATAGCGATGCCAGAGACGGCCAGGTATGAACACCCTCGCTCCGTGGTCACCATGGAAATCATACGATCACATCGACTCTTCCGCTGCAGATTCACAGCACTGGTAGAACAGGACGTGATGAAGGCGACCGCCGACATGGGGAAGGTGTTGGGGGGCTTGGACGTGCACAACTTCGCGGAAGACGCCGAAGCCCTGCGCAGGTCACCCCAGCCTCGTCCTCCCTCCTACGGCCTCCTCTCGCGGCAGTTCCTGCGCCGGCACGGCTGGAACCTCTTCGCGTGCGCCATGGCGTGGTTCCTCGTCGACATCCCCTACTACAGCAGCACCCTCTTCCAGTCCCAGATCTACCAGCCCTTCTTCCCCCGCCCCGAACACGTGAACGCCTACCAGGACGCCTACAACGTGGCCAAGTTCCAGGCCATCATCGCCGCGGCCTCCACCATCCCCGGCTACTTCGCCACCGTCTACTTCATCGAACGCGTCGGCAGGCGCAGGATTCAGATGATGGGGTTCTTCTTCATGGGCCTCTTCCTCTTCGCCTTGGCAGGCCCCTACGACAATTACTGGAACCACCACACCAACGCCGGCTACATCGTCCTCTACGCCCTGACCTTCTTCTTCTCAAACTTCGGACCCAACACCACGACCTTCATCGTGCCCGCCGAGCTGTTCCCGGCGCGGTTCCGCTCCACGTGCCACGGCATCTCCGGGGCCGCCGGCAAGGTGGGCGCCATCATCGGAGCAATCGGATTCCTCTGGGCCTCTCAGGCGAGGAACAAAGAGGACGTGGCCAGCGGGTGGAAGCCGGGAATTGGAATGATGAACGCCTTAATAATCTTGGCTGGTGTTTGCATGATAGGAGCAGTACACACCTATCTCTTCACGCCGGAAACGAAGATGAGGTCTTTGGAGGAGAACGAGGGAGGGGGAAGCCAAGATGGAGACAGCCATGAGGACGTCGATGGAGAGGAGAACAAGTACAGTACACCAAGTCCTCTCAGTGTTCAACCTCTAGTCGGGCAATCTCCATTGCAGTCTCCTGGATAGTTACTGTGTATCCGATTAAGAATGTCATTTCCACACATCGAGATCAAAGAATTGGGTCATTGATAGGATCTGTGGCATAGGAGACAGTTTTATGTTCCTTTTTATATTGAAGACAACACTAGAGAACCTGTTTACTAAACAACAATAAAAATAAACTTAATGTATTGCCATCATGCTTGGCATCATTTGAGCATGTAATGGTTTGCATTGGGGCATGTACTTAAGTTCGTAAAATACGAAGGCTGTGATGATTAGAACATCGAAATGAAGGATCCATACATTGGTTGGTATATGAAGAACCTCGAGACAATAACGATGCATCCTCTCGACAACATAAAACCAAAGATTAATTATGTAAAATCAAATCAATTCCAACATACGCACTCATAAAATCATACCTGCAATTCCAGAATAAATGCATCTGAATTTTGGGTAGTGCAACTCTCACACTTGGTTTCAAGTTTCTCTCCCCACTTTTTCGCACGTATTATATATATATATATATATATATATATATATATATATATATATATATATATATATATATATATATATATATATATATATATATATATATATATATATGTGTGTGTGTGTATATATATATATATATATATATATATATATATACACATATATATGTATATATATATATGTATATGTATGTATATATGTATATGTATGTATATATGTATATGTATATATATATATACATATATATATATATACATATATATATATATACATACATATATATATATATATATACATACATATATATATATACATACATATATATATATACATACATATATATATATATATATATATATATATACATACCTGAACACCCAACACTTCACCCCTCGTCATCTTCTTCCTTTCCTGCTTTCCATTCTATAAGAACTCGCCACAGCCCCATTGCCAGTGCACCAAAACAAGTTAACACCCCCTCTCTCTCTCTCTCGATGTTGGCGAGAACCAAAGCCCGCACCTACGCCAAAGTTCGACAAGCTGAGATCGCCAGGGCCGCCGCGGCCGATGCCAAGCGCAAAGGCCCTACTGCCACAGCCGACGACGCTCTTGAGAGCAAGAAGACCCAAGTCTATCGATGCAACCGCTGCGGCGAGGAGTTCCGGTCGTTCCAAGCTCTCGGCGGGCATCGCAACGCCACCGCAAGCTGAAGCTTCTGCTCGGCATGGCAAACGATGGGCCGCCGACCAACAGGGACAGTCCACCCGCTGCAGAAGTCATCTTCCTCCCTCGTCAGTTCCACCATTCTGAAACCCTAGACGCGTGGACCAGCAATAACGTGCATGCGGCAAAGGTTGAGGGAAAACGTAGCTGGCCGGCGGAGAAGGAAGCGGAGGCTGATCTCAAGTTGCAGCTGAACACTTATGGGACCGACGTGGTGCGGTCGAAGAATGAGAACGAGGAAGAAGACGAGGATGATCGATGGGAGCACGCCATAATTGTAGATCCGGAGCAGCAGTGTCCTCAAGTTGATCGACATGTTGCAGCTCCGGAGGAGGAGGATGATGATGAATGAACTCGACTTGACTCTTAATGGAGGGTTAAAAAGAAGTTATAAATAAGTGATGTGTTTTCTAAAATAAAATTTTATAAAATAAAAAAAATAGGATGAATTTTTTTTACTGAAAATAAATATTTACCAACTAAGCTAATCAGCAGATGAGACTTCGAACCCTCAATATAAGTAAGAAGATCTAATACATTGTCACCAAATAAATTAAATATTACATAAAGTTAAAAGAAATATGCACAAGAATTAAACCCAAAACCTTTGGAATACAATGAAAAGCATTTTATAATAAAAATTTAAGGTATTTCATCCTTTTATAACATAAACATTAATTAGTGGTTGAGGCTCTGGTTCCAGTTTTTCTTATTTGATCAGTTAGTTCCATCTGAATTCAATAACTATGAACATATGTATTTTCTAATTTGAATTCTTTCTTAATCCATCATATATATATATATATATATATATATATATATATATATATATATATATATATATATATATATATATATAAGATTGCACATAAAAGAAAGAAAGACAATTAATGGTTCAGAAGTAACCCTTTTGAATGCTCATCACACTCGTCTCTCCCAGCTATCTTACTTTTCTTAGGAAATAATACTACTACTACTACTACTACTACTAATAATAATAACAATAACAATAATAATAATATGGGAAGAAGGCAAAAATTAGTCTCATATTACGAAAAGAGAAAAAAAAGGAAATTTATAAATTAACAGCATATCTTTATACATAACATTAATCTAGTGGTTCTTTCTTTAGAAATCTAAATCCAAATCATTTGGTATATATTCTTGCAAATCTTATGAAGAATATTTCCCAAGAATAATTCTTCGACTACAATCCCTCTACATTAAATGGAGAAAAGCATGTTTCAGTACCGTTTAGGTTAGTTATGGAACAATTTATTATTATTTTATTGTTAAAGATTACCTTATCGTCAAACAGAAAACTTTACAGATATAAATTCTTTATGAAGACTTATATATACATATACAAGGAAAATGTTCTTGATCAGAGAAAAAAGTGTTTCTTGACACCATGTGAATCAAACTCTCGGCCATTAGTGAACAGCAGAGCCAGAAAACATTTCAGACGAGCGTTTCTGTTCACGACACGCATGAACGAGAGATTCTTCGACGGTCTACGAATAATTGATCGACGTAATACCACAACAAAACTCAAGGGTTTTAAGGATATGCTCAACTCGTCGACAACATCTCAAAAACGACCTGTATCAAGGGAACAAGATCGGATGTAACCTCTAAAGATGTCACAGGCTGAACAACCACTTATCTCTAATGAAACCTAAAAAGAAACTGCAATAATGGTTTTATTTAGAATCTAACACAACGAGATTTATAAATGGAAATCATCGAGGAGGAAAAAAGAAAAATCAACTGGCGAACTTTAGTGTCTCTTCTGTTGATCAGGCTTCAGCCTGATGTCACCATATTAAGAATTTTGGATGCCGACTAAAGTGTCGACCAGTTGGCCATTCCTCGATGAACTAAGAACCTGATTAAATCAGTTTTGTGAAGATCCGTGGTTTAGCCTTGATAAAGAAAACTAATTTTCTGCCTTCCTCTCATAGTGTGGCCTTTAATTTGGACTTCTGTTTCTTCAAGTCCAAAGAAGCCAAAGATGTCCCCAATCCAACAGGAGCTTGATCTCCGTGATTTGATCCATTGGCAACACTGGCTCCAGCAGAGCCATCAGACACGGGCCCACTGCTGGGTTCCGTCGTTGGTTCATGTGCTTGATCACTGGTCGGAGCCTCAGGTGTAGAACCTGAATTGATGATGTTGAGAAGTTGTGACAGTGGGGGCAGCCGTTGGACAGGATTTACATTCTGGCGTACAAGAATGCCTCTGGCCACAGCTTTCTTACGCACTTCTGCTGCTGCTCGAGCTGCTCTCTCATCAACTCTCCTTCCACGAGGAAGAGCCTCACCAGCAACAGATTTACTTATCGGTGTGCTCGCATTCCCAGATCTGGCTGCAACTTGGAAAGCTTGTAGCAGTTCAGGATATGCCTGTTGAAGCAAAAGAAAAGGTATGTGGGGGCTGGATATTGAGACTAGGAAATGCATGAACTGCAGGAAAAAAAGAGAAGGTTCTAGCTCATGTTTTATAGCTTAAAGAAAACCAGTAGGAAGAAGCTTCGAGAAATGCAAATTACTGTCATTTAGGCATGCATCTATCACTTCATCGTTTACAAGCAACTAACCAACAGCATACCAATGGTCATCCATGGATCTCAATTGATCCGAAAAAGGCATCGTCTTCTACTGACTCAACAACAGTGTAGGTGCGGAATGGTGCAAATGTAGACGATGAGCCATTATGAACCTACCTACTCTTAGAATCATAAAACAGAATGAGCTAATATTTCCCAATTGTTGTTATTAAACTTTAAAACTGTTTGTAAAGACTGCATAAATATATAAGGAGATAATTGGTTTAATTCCTAAATTGCAGCACGCTATGAAAAGATGCACTTAGGCAATTACAATATTGCCATAGGTTGTGCACTAACGGCGCTAGTCTTTTAACCTATATATTTATAGCATTACTTTCAAGAAAACTAATGCATCAATCAATAACACAGGCATGAAGCCCAAAGTACCTGCATTACTATCAGGACATTAAAGCAAAACAAGAGTAAACATGTCATTCAATAGGAAAGGGCTAATTTGACATTTGGGCAGTCGCCTTATCCATATTTCCGCCTATTTATAAACTTGGCATACACATTATGAAGACAGGCGTACTTAAGATAGTCGTCTGTAACTAAAATGAAACATATAAAAAGAACACTGCAAAATCATATTGCTCTAACTCAAATGACTGACTAGAGATTTATCGAACAAATCTGAGCAAAAAAGCCAAGTATTCTGACGCATTTTTAGCACTGCAGAGCATAAAGTCTTGGTGGCAGATGATATTGTCTGCACTTCTCCATATCAGGGAACATATCGAATGGTGAAATAACTCAGCATAAGCATAATGTTTATAAAGAAACTCTAATATAGGAGATTAAAATTATATGGACCTTTAAAATATTAAAAGCCATTAGGGCAGAAGCTGAATCCAGAGCTTGTCTTTTTTGCTTTTGTGCATTCACCTGGCTCAAAAAAAGTGTTACAATCAAATCATCTAAACATGAGAGTGAAAATGCAACAGAATGTAAAGTAAACACTGAGTGGGTTCACATGCCGATCAAAACCTACCATAATCTTTGAAAGAACTGATGGTGATATTTAACAAAATATAGGTCTAAGAACACTTAACTGATCTAAACTGTTCCATAAACTTTAAATGTTCATTTATACTATTAGAAAAAGAATGGAGATTTACCTTGATCACTGCTAATTTCCCTATTTGCTAGGTCTTATAAGGGTTTGCTTCTAATTTCCCTACTTGCTAAGTGTCACAAGGATTTGCTTCACTAATAGAAGGGGCTAGAACCACCTCTCATGTCTTTGTTATTGTAAAGTTTCAACAACACAGAGAGGTAACCTCTCTTCTACTCCCTCTTTGGCATGCTAAGTTAGTGCCAGTCAAATAGTATGCTAACTTGAGGCCCACATCAAAAGCAATTTTTCATTGAATTGTGCAAAAGAAAAGGTAAACCTTCTAGCCAATACTATCTAAATATATAGATCTTAATTAGTATTCTCTCAGTTGTATAGTATTCTGATGCCGACCACTAGCAGCAGCAGTATTTTTTTACTCATGAAGCAGACAAGAAAATAATCATTACAGTATCACCAATGCATTGAAACTTGCATTTACCTGTCGCTGACGCAATTTAAATGTCTTTATCCAATTTTCTGAGTCTTGTGTTCTTGAGTCTTCCTCTCCAAGCTGCTTAACAAGTATACCATGAGTTTTCTTTTCATGCTGCCATCAGAAAAACCAGTTAGCAGCAAATACTAGCATCATCTTTTAAGCTAAATCAACGAGTAATTCTCAAGATACATGCCTGAACAGAAAGCTTGTAGGCACCCATAGAGTTAAATGCAATAGCAAGAGCATGATAACACACTGCAGTTTGAATATGTTCAGGACCGAGAAGCCGTTCATTCTTTTTAAGAGCTTCTTGTAAGTAACGGAGAGCGGTTTTCGTATTTCCAATATCCTGGTACATCATAGCAACATTTATGAAGGTTGCAGCAACATCAGGATGATCAGGACCAGATGATAAACTAAGTAGAAGCAGTGTTCGAGACATATGCCGCAGAGCAAGTTCTGTCTGATTTAGACCATGGTAGAAAAGGGCCATGTTACCATAGCTGAAATTCCCAAACACCAAACTATCAGTTTCAAATTGGGAGCAATGGTGAAGGACATTAATATATCAAATAAAACACCAAAGAAGACAAGTTAATACCTATGAGCAGTATCAGGGTGATCTAGACCAAGACATCGCTCATTTATGATCAGTTCCTTATGCTGCTGCACAATTGCTGCTGGCACATCACCTGCATGATATAGAACCATTGCAAGATACCTGAGAAAAAAAGAAACAAGCATCATCAAGAAGAGCATGTCATAAAAATTAACATACATCAAAAATAACAAACACAAATGCGGTTTAATTTCAGGATCAATGACTAACAGAGAATACATGGTAAAATATCGGATCATACCGGCAACAGCTAGCCACATCTTGGTGCAAAGGACCTGTAATCTGTAACATGTAACTAAAATTTAGAACTCCGAATGATAGTACAGGTAAGAAACATGAAAGAAAAGAGCCTACCTGCTGAAGTATGGAAAAGGCTTCAGAAAAAAGGGTGTAGGCCTCACTAAGCAGTCCCTGAAACAAAATAGCATCATTTGTTAGTTTAACAATGACAGTAGTACATCATAAATGCAAGCAAACACACAGAAAAAAGTTCTTTTTATTAGTGCCTCATGGTATGTACCTCAGCTAACCTAGCTTTCCCTGATTCCATGAGATTCTCTGCTTCTGAACATATTGGAACAGAATGCTTTACAACGGGTTGAAGATTCAATATATCTGAGGTTTGAAATGGAAGTGAAGCATCAAGATCATACTTTCGTGCTGCAATCGTTATCCCTACCTGTTGCAAGCACAAAAATCTGATAAATAATCTTGACATCCTATTACCAGAGGCAATAGCAAGCATAGACAATTCAATAACACTAGTCTGCGACTAGTAAAGAACCACCACACAAACACCAAGGTTTATCATGAATAACTAAACTTAGTTGCTTTTATAAACATATACCTCATAGTAGACAACTAAGAAAAAATAGAGATTATTCTAATTGTATGCTTAAGAAAATTGTACAAATAAATAAAACCATAACAATTCATGAAATAGGCAAAAGATCAATCAATAAAGAACCAGAAAGTATATTGCCATCCCAATCGGACAACAAAAATATAAAAAAAAATTCTTACTGAGCAGGTATACAGAAAAATATCTGTTAATAACAGGAGAAAAGATGTATAACCTTTAGGCACAGATTGCGAATAACTGCAATAGTTTTTACCCGGGTCCTTGCATCATCTGGTAATTCAAACTTCAAAAAGGACAAGTCAAAACTATTAGATCGACAATTTTAACTGTGAATAGAAATGGTGAGTGATTGATGATACCTGATATTTAAATCTTGCAAATTCCTGAATGCGGGACCATAGTCCTTCAGAGGTTAAACGCATATGTGCTAAGTGATCCTTCATAGAAAATTCTCCATGGCTCCAACTCATTTGACCCTTTATGAGCTTACGAGGAGATTGGTGGTTTTCTTCGGCCTGATGGAGATTATGTAGAAGGATAATGGAATTTAATCATAAACAAAACATTCTAGTATCAGAAAGGAATACTAAAATACAATCCCAAGGGTGCATTTCCTTTTGTTTGTAATAGGCATGGAAACAATATCATGACAAGTTGCATAAACAAAGGCAGTTTTCTGAAAATCTTAGAACCATAACCGAAACCAAGAATGACAAGTTTTTTTTTAATTAGCATAACCGAAACCAAGTATAACTATAGAGCCTTTTATAATAATTAAGATATCCAATAAACCTCAAAGCACATGAACTGTAAGGTGGACTGACCCTAAACCATTAGGCAAGAATGGTTCTCGCTTTCCCCAATTGTTGGAACTTTTTCCATCAGGAAAAGCCGCCACGACTCATGATAACATTTACAGAGGCAAGAAACAAGCTTGATAAGGAAATTACAGGTATCAAATTATCTATTTCGAGATTTAAACTCATGCAAAGGCTGAAAAGTGGAAGATTAAATGTTGTACAAATGGTTCACACTTTAACAGGTTTCAAGCTGGATCGTGGAGAAGCCTACGTTACAGCCAAAACAACCTAGACACCTTAAAACATCTTCATGTTCAAGTTTCACTTTGTTTGTGAAACACATTAGTGCACAAAGAATCAAATTTATAATATCTAGAAGAGAGATAATTGCACAGGTAGTGGTGTGTATTAATTAATTATCTAAATGTCCTCTTAACATTTATCTACCATACCTCAATTTACAATCCAAAAGACATTAAACCTTCCAAGAGGCACAGGAATATTCAGTGGACTGAAAGAAATCAGAAAGAGGAGCTTTCAAATAATATATTTTTTCTTTAGAAATATCTACATTGGATCAGTCAATTGATATAGAGATTGCTGACACAAAGTATGCTAACAGATGATCATCATGGGGAATGCTTATGAGATTTGATGTTTGGTTTCAAGGATTGTCATATCATGTATCAGACCCATAATGGTTGTTGGCCGGACCAGTATGTACTGACACATGACACACCGGGACATACCAGTGTTTCAAAGACGAAGGAGGAGGAA
Organism: Musa acuminata AAA Group; assembly: GCF_036884655.1. NCBI lineage: Eukaryota > Viridiplantae > Streptophyta > Magnoliopsida > Zingiberales > Musaceae > Musa > Musa acuminata. Next base: position 7,759,730 of record NC_088330.1, on the reverse strand, counting down.
TGCACAATGGGGGAGGAGGAAGGTGGAGAAAAAAAGAAGCAAAAGAGGAAGGAGGCCGTGGAGCAAGAGAAGGGAAAAGGGGAGGAGGCGGTGGAAGAGGAAGAATGAGGGAAAAAAAGCAGTGGAGGAGAAGGAAGAAGGGGAGCGAGCATAGAAGAGAGATAGGTGGCATCGAATGACAATGGCGACAACAGCGATGGCATCAGTTCCACATGCCTCGCGAGAAGAGGAATCAGCTTCGCAAGACTGAGTTGGACGGGACCACTAGAAATGGCACAATCATCGTACCGATTTACACTCAGACTGGTACATACCGCCCATTTCGTATCGATCCAAGCAAAATAGATTTCCTTGCTTGGCTTGAACCTCATTATATTTTCAACTCGAACAATACTGAAAAAGAAATTGATCACAACATCATGGATGAAAAATGACAAAAACAAAGTTGCTTACAATGGGCCCATTGGTGCACCTTACTATCACATAGCTCAAGTATCCATACAACAAGTTCGTACCAATCCAGGCAAAACATATTTCCTTGCTTGGCTTGAACCTCATTATATTTTCAACTCAAATACTACTGAAAAAGAAATTGACCACAACATCATGGATGAAAAATGACAAAAACAAAGTTGCTTACAATGGGCCCATTGGTGCACCTTACTATCACATAGCTCAAGTATCCATACAACAAGTTCCTATTATTTCAATCATTTGTTAATGAAATATATATGATATAATTTTGTGTCTACATATTGAAACCTATTACTTTACTTCAATATGATGACAGTATATAGACATCCAAGTGCTTAAGAGATCAATAAGAATAGGCATAATAAAATGAAGGAAAAAATAAAAATATATCATGTATGAGAAGTACAATTTCAACAGAAAATTTTGCAATAGATGCAAACAAGAGGAGGTGGGATTTTTTGTACCTTCTTTTGGGCTTTTGACTGAATATTGTCTGAACTATCTTCTGCACCAACTGGTGAAACATGCCCAGTAAAACAATTAAAGAAATGTGTGATGGCTGGTCCAAGATCATGATCCTCAGACTCCCTTAGCAAATCCTACAAACAAAAGAAATAATAATTAATCCAGTGAACAAATGAGTGAATTAGCAATATATAATGAGGAAACATAGAAAAGTATTTTAGAATAAGAAACTTTATTTATTAGCATCATTCCTATGCAAGTAGCATGGGAGGCTCATTACATCAACACCAATTAGCAAACGAGGAATCAGCTAAAGAAATGATAGGTATCTAATGCCTATCATAACTCAAGTACTTGAAAACAGGATATTGTTCTTTATTAGACAAAACATATGACTAACATCTAATATCACCACTACAGGTATCTACAGTCAACAAACTATCGAGCTAATTGAACTGGAGAGCATCAAATGAATATCAAAATGCTTGCAAAAGTAGGGGAATATGAATACAAAGTATCCTGAAAGCCATAACTGCAACTACACTGGTAATCTCCAATAAAATAGACATAAACACATTAATACACATAAAGATAAAATATACACAGAATTTGTGCATTAACATGTGCATATTTAAGTATGACCAGCACAAATTCTGACTTTCCAGATTCCTCTTATGAGGGCCAGGACTAGGAACTAATTTCAATAAGATATGTTGTTGATTGCCCTATTTCTTAAAATAAGCAAAACAGAATAAGAACATAATTTTCTTTGGCACGATTAATAAATCAAAATCAGATATGTGCAACATCACTTAACTGCTGAATCATATTTGAAAATATTAGATTGTACTCTTAACATATTTCTCATAACTGATAACATAAGGAATGCAGCATCTCCTCAAAGGTTTTGACCAAGGATTGAAACATCGTACCGTACCAAAGTTTCGACATTCGCTCGGTAGGGTACGGTATTGTATATCAAGCGGTATATATATATATATATATATATATATATATATATATATATATATATATACGGCCCGGTAACGGGCGGTCCATGTACCGGTTTGCTGACGGACCGATATGTACCACCCATACCGAGTGATATTATTCGAAATTGAAGATCTTGGTTTTGAGTACACCATCCTTTAGAACTTCTATGCATCCATGTAGCTTATGAATCAAGATATATAGAAAGAAATTAGATGGCACAAAAGAAAGTACCTTTAGGATGTGCTTTGTTGACCTAACAACAATCTCAGTGGAACACATATCCCATAGATGAGGCAAATGCTTTACCATATTAGCTACCTGGTCACCAAAACGGTGGGATTTAGCACATGAAAAGCTTGTGACAGACACAAACTATACAACGAAGCATACTTTTCCGAGATAGCGAATATTTATTCCGTGAGCATGAAATGCATCTGCTAAAGTTTTGCCATCCATGGGTGAGATCTCAAGAGAGCAAAGATCTTGAACAAATTTTGGGAGAACCACATCCACAAGATGAGAACCAGCTTTTCTAACAATTGCTTCATCTGCAGCAATTTCCTAATAATAGAAAGGAAAAAAAAAGCAAGATATAGTTTATGCCAAGAAAAGATAAGTATGATAAGACCTACAGTAAACTATCAGTTAAGCTAGATTACCTCTGGATTGCCTGCCAGTTTAAATTCAGTAAATACATTCGGATTCAAAAGTATTTCCTCAGATGAAATACTATGCACAGAAGGTGCAGAGGCACATTCTTCATCTGCTTTGATGTGGACATCTGTACTATCCTACAAAGATATAATTTTCCGGATTTAGAACCATAACAAGATCTTTTTCATCGTTTTCACATAAAAAATTAATAGAAATGTTTTCCTTGCAATAATAAAAATGATTTTCCTTGTCAGGACAACTGCAGTGCTGATGACCTGTCAAAATAGCACAGACAACATGCCTTGCCACAGGCGCATGTCACGGCTAATGCCTGGTATGTGCACCCAACATTGTATGTTAGTCCTATGCGCACACAATCAAGAACTTGGCATGATACACCTAATATTTATCTGGAATAATAGCATGTGGTGGCATAGCCAGTATGATCAATCCATGCTTTGTTTGTACATATAGTACTTGTGGTGCAAGGACCATTGAAGTGGACAATTTTATGACCTTACAACAGTTATCTCAACCAAATTTAGGCAAATATTTTTGAGCAAACAATAGGAGAAGTACCACAATAAAAACAGTGGCACTTCTCTCAGAAGAGAAAGCAGCCTACCCCTTTCTTAACTTTTTACTATACTGTAATTCTAAAAGTGAAGTGGTTTTTACCATAAACACAATTTTACAAGTAAATGGTCCCACAGGGCAATACTAGTGAATGCATTCTCATGCTAACAAAAATAAATGCCATGCACAGAATATATTCAACATGAAAAATTTACTCAACACAAATAATTTGTCACCACAGGGAAAAAAAGGTCTGATAGCACTAACTGTTACATCAGCACCAGTAGAATCTTGATTTGGTGCTTCTGGGACCTTTTCTGTGGTTCTAGCACTAGACTGTGACATCTCTGCTACTTCAGCCTGGATAATGTAAGTGATGATAGACTTGATAATGAATCTCTGCTTCCAATCATGAAAATTTTTTTTCTTAACGAAGATGATTTTACCTCACAAAATGAAGCAACAAGCTCCGGCCTCAAGACACAAAACCGGTGCACAGGGCCAATATAATTTACATCACGAGGAGTCACTCTCATCAAATCCAAAAGATAGTGCCTAAGGAAATAGCAAAATATCATAGAAACAACATGAAATTTTAAATTTTAACTATGCTAGTCTAGTCTGAACTCCGCTGATCAATTCATATGACTATGCAAATTGATCAGTGTGTTTTACCTCTATAACATTTAGTCTATGTAACCATAAACCTTCAAAACAATTCAAAGAATACAAAATAAATCAGCCTTTCATAAATATAAAACATATAATACACATCAATAATGAAGCATATGATAGTGGCAAAAGCCTTCCAATTTCACCTAGAAGACCTACCTTTTCATATTTAAGGCCTTCCAAGAACATACAATTGAATTTTTTTTGGTGAACTAAGAAGTTAACTAGCTAAAAAAATAAATGAACCACATTTTCACAACTCAAGAAACACCCTAAGACTCGTTAAAAGAAAAAAGTAGAGTAAAAGAAAAACATCTTCTAGCTTGTCTTTCCTAAGATTATTGCAAAATCCTAGTAGGTTGTTTTAGAAGTACTGCTCGGCCCACAAAAGACAAAAGAATGCAATGATGCAAAAAGAAAAAAATCATGTTAGATCTAGTGTCTTGAAAAACTTCAATCAGAAAATAAAATGAAACTAGACCAATCACTGTTAAAAACCATGTAGTCCAACAAAACAATCACAATGATTTGGTGAACCAGGGGATTTAAAAAATTGTGTATCCCATGTATCTTAATATAAAAGTTTGCAATGTTGCATGATTAAAATGTAACAAAGTTCCAGAAATAAAGGCATAGAATTAGAAAGCCCAAGCATGCACACATAATGCAAAGCACAAGGGCATATCTTATCAAATACTTGAAAATACACTCATTTTTTTTCAAATGTATATAACTATTTACATGCATCAAATGCATCTATAAGGTGTACACTAAATGTATGTATTTGCTTTGTGCCTGTGTTTGTGTTTGTTCTATGCATGAGTGTCTCTAGAAATGTATACACACAAAAAAGATAAGAGGGTCCAATTTATACTCAAATTTTTTATAAAACTCCTAAAAAGAAAGAAATTGATATCTGTCATCCAGTTTTGGAAGGAAATGATCAAAAAGCACTCCTTTTCTCAGTTTTGAAAGAAAAAAAAAAAAAAAAAAAAAATATATATATATATATATATATATATATATATATATATATATATATATATATATATATATATATATATAATAAAATAAGGTGTGCTTGTATCAAAACCAGTATGGTAAATAATACTGCCAGAGTAACTAACTTCATTGAGATAAGCAAGAGGCCAATATTTGTTACCTGTCATCACTACCTACAATACCCTTGCATTCTATTGGAGCAGCTAATTTGACAGCATTGCCAGAACCATCTAAGACTGTGTGTTCCTTCAAGTGGAGCCGTTTAGCCGCCTCTACAACCTACAAAACATCATTAAATGATAAGTCACAAGATTGTTCATGGAACAATGGTGTCAAGTGAAGTTAAATTAAGAGATGGAAATACTAAAAGAAACTAGTAGTTTGAGCAGACCACAAGAATACACAAACTATGCCAAAATCCTGTATATGTAACCATTACATCAGCGGCATCAACAACCTTATATCTTTAAGATATGCTTATGTTGTGAGAAGAATGACGTAGACTGATGAAAATATCTATAGATCCTTATTATTCAAGAATACTATAATGAATTGCAAAAGTCCATCCCTCCATCAGGAGCGTGCACTTATCTTGAACCAGGAGGTCCTCTATTTTATCAAACCAACCTCACCTGTCACTATCTCAGGGGAGCTAAACTAGATAGCTAAGCAATTTGATATCTAAAAGTGCAGGAAAATGTAATTACAGAGTGACCTTAGCATCATGTGGTTGCTTTAGAAACTAAATGCAGGTAATAAGCTATCATTATAGAAGCCATAATTGCTGGGCATTGTTTTTCTAGTTGCCACAAAATTCTCTAAGCAAAAGGCCAGATTTTGATTTTTCATAAATTTGTTGGCAAGCAAATTGCAAATTATAAAAGAGACTAATTTGAGTAATCAAGTTCATAAAAAAAATAAAAAAATATATGACGGTTGCCGGTGACTTCCACATGGAGTCAACAAGACGTCCAAAAAGTTTCAAAATCCAATGATACAAATAACAACATATTTATCACAAATTCAATAAAAAACAAAAAATAGGCCAAAAAGCAAAGAAATGTTATTATTCTAAGAAGCTATTACAAGTGACTCACCTTGGAATGAAATGACTCGTTCCAACAGATCTTCTTGCCGTTATCAACGGAACCATACAGTAGCGAATTTGATTTATCTCCTTGAAGGATACCAGGAATGATGCTCTGGAATAAGAGTGTATATAAGATCCAGAAAACACTGAGACTTACCCAATTTCCATTAAAAAAGATTCAAAACTTGGGTGCTGTTAAGAGTGATAAAACATTGATGACAATACACAAAAGCATCTCAGGCAAACACTGTAGTCAATTATACCACTGAGAATCAGAATAAAAAACCTCCACCTTCATGCTATCTATGGGAGAAACTACATATGTTGGCATGCCAAGACTTTCCAATGAACCTAGATGTACAGTAAAACATGGAAAATATGAAGATTATAAGATCAATAACTCTCAATTCCCTTTGAACTTTCAGAAGGCACAGCATTATATTATGATGTAGTGCCTTTTATACACTTTGTTAGCCTGTGGCTCTTCTTTCTTAGATATAGACATCCTTTGCTTGATATTTTTCTTTAATTAAATGGTGAAGTAAAAGGCTCCTAAGGGATGAATTACTAGATGGACACACCACAAACAAGTTCAAAACTAGCAAAATAGTGCTTTGGAAACTTTCAGATGTATGAGCCAACCACCCAGAAAGAAAAGCAAAAGAAAACTCGTATCAATGATTTTCCCAGAATACCTGTCTATTCTACTATCATGAGCAATGAACTGATAAATTAACAAACAATGAACGGATAAACATCACAAGCAATTTGGACATGCAATACACAAATATTTTTCAGCAGTGAACTACAAATATAGCTAAAACAAAGATGGTGAGTAAAGCCATCATATGCATTACAGTCCATTGAGAATTAACTTTCAAATAAAACAAAAAAGAGAATATTAAATAATGATTTTAAGATAAAGAGCTCCCAAGACAAAAAGGAGGAGCAAAAGGTGACTAATAAAAAAGAAGGGTCTCCAAGATCACCTGTGCTACCACCCTATGACCTCTGTAATCGACGATAGCCATTGCAAGATTATAAAGTCCAGGGACATCAGCTTCCTGGTAGGCTTTGGTTCCTTTCAGATCATTATTTGCTGAAGCATATGTGGCCTGCTCACTATCAGTAATCTGTACCTCAGCAGATGCATCAGTTGTAAGATCTGGAACATCTTGTTTTTGTTCCTTGTCTGAGTTTGTCGACGTACACAAACCAGAGTTTCCAGTGGCCCCAGGCAACTTATTGCTAGAGGTACTTCTTAAAGAATTACATAGAACTTTGTCTTCACAGTTCCCAGCAGCATCTCGAGAGTTAGCCAGAAGATTTGGTTCTAGAGTTTTGGATATATATCCAAGGTCCGCATCCACAGCAAAACTAAAGAATATGTTATTATGCACGTACCTATAAAAGACAGAGCAGATGAGTTTGTTAAGAAAGACCTAGTGTTGTGTAGAAACATGTACAAGAAGATTTTACATGGGACATAGCACAAATATACAATTCCATGTAAATATGTAAAAATAAAGGAAAACTGGAGGATGTGTGTGATACAAGGAGCAAATGCTAAATGGCACACTTTGCAGCAAAAGACGGCATTCATCAGAAGGAAGACTAGCAAATGATATTTAAAAAATATTTTATTCGTTCAGGCACCACCAAGGTTGAGGAAAAGAAGTCATGCAGACCCTTTTTGAACATATGCTGGCATAGACATAACAAAACATTTGCACTTGAGAATTTATAATAATAATAATAATAATAATAATAATAATAACACTGAGTCATGATCCCTAACTTCCCAGAAAATGGTAGGTCAGTACCAAAAAACTCCATGGTATAACCCAGTTACACAAAACACTGAAGGTTGACAACCAACACAATCTGATATATTAACTAAATGAACAATAAGAATGGGACAAGTATAAAGTTTCTCTCACCAAGTGAATCAGCTCCAAACCTGCTGACTACTTGCCAATACAACAGAAGTTCTAAGACATGCTATCACATAATAGCAGAAAATATCACAATATATCTAAAGGAACTCAAATGGTGGCAAATTCACATTAACCTTCAAAATCAGGTTAGATAGCCAATCTATGATCCTTGGATTAATTATAGCCCAAACAGAGATTTCTCCATCTTCCATGTCGATCTAAAGGCCATCTATATATAGTTGTCTCTCCATCCATCTATCTATATATAAGGATCATATAAATTACTGCATAATTCCTCCATGTTATATTATATTAGTTGTTTGTCCATCATCTATCTACTAGTTATATTGCTTATCTACTGTAAAATAACTGCATCATTACTCCACATCACATTACATGCTCAGATTTGGTAGAGGAACAAACAATATCTGAAACACAACGTTTGAATCAGAAAATATTTTAAATATAATAAAGTGAACATATTTGTGCAAAAATGTAAAACTTCATCTTCATGTCATCGAGTTTATCTTCAATCAAACTGCATTTGATCCACAATGCAAGTGCATCATGGTGCTGTTTCATCTACAGATATATTTTTTTCCATAGAGATATTACTAATACTACCAAGTACTTATTGATCAACAACACACATTCACAAACTTACAAAACACATTAGCAATACATACTTCTCTAGTTTAACTTACATATGAAAACACTCTGGATCAGTTGGATTAATAGGGGGAATACATCTGCTAATGACTCCTATTGCACCTTTAATTGCTGCATCAATAAAATCACATGTCACTTTATAAAGAGCCCTTCCTCGCAATATCCTGAAACAAAATAGTAACTTTAAGTCGGAAAACTGTAACTTGTTATACGACTCCTTGGAAAAACAGTTCTCAGCAGAAGACCGACAAAAGAAGTTAGGAAGCGGAAAGTGATGAAGAAATCAGGAAAGAGTTCAAACCTAATCACATATACAATTATAAAAACAAACCTTTCTTGGAGAGTCTTATGAGGAAACTCTCGACATGATTGTAATTCTTCATTCCAATCTCTCTGCATACCAATAAGCTCAGTTCCAAATGAAAGAGCAAGAGCATCCTCTGATCTAGCTGGGTCTCTCTTATGATCTGCAAAAAAATTATTGAGTTCATAAAAAAAAATAAAGGGTAAAATTTAATCTACTGACTGAATATAGACAGCTGAGCATTTTGGAAGATAGAGGCACCAAAAGTTAAAACAATTTCTGATTCCCTTATGAAACCATGACATATGAAAGTATGAAGTCCGACAAAGAGGACATAAGTTTGACCGATTGAGAGTGAAAATGAAGCTAAGAACAAAGTTGTGCATGTTATATACAACTACAAAGTTTCAAATAAAGTTGTATATGATTAGGGGCCTAAAGGATGTATCTCTCAACAAATTGACCATATTTTAGCAGTAGCTTCACTGCTTCAGCAACTGAGAACTTGCTTTATTTTCCTATCTTTTACCAGAGTCTTTAAAAAGTTCCTAAATTTCCTTTTGACCTATGGTTCAATAAAATGAGTGTATCATAGCTTTATTATATCTAAATAAGCAAGTTGCTAGCAGTTGCATTGGGAAACAACTCAAGGAGTCAGACTAATTACTAAAGATTCGAGATTATCCTAAGGGTGGTCAGAACAAGGTGCCAAGAAAGCAATAGCACCAGAATTTCTTTGAGAAAACAATTTAACATATAGGGAAAAAGAAAACTGCACAATAGCTGACGATCATGTATTAGGACACATGGTGACCAGGTTATATAAAAATATATGGAAAATGAGAACAAATTAATAATTGTCCTCATCTAGACATCAGAAAGCGACTGGTCTCCCTTAAGCTCATGAGAACTGTAAAACACAAACCCTTAGTTGTCAGCTGATATGTAAGCTAATTAATCAGGTGTAACAATGACTGTAAAATTAAATATCTGGAAGAAATACCGAACAATATATATATATATATATATGGTAAATATAGACATAAAAATTAATGCAGCCAATGATAGAGAAAAGCTGTAAAATGAATAGGAATTTAAACACTCAGTAACATAACACATTATTAATACCTGGAACAGGATATAATCCCAGCCATGTATTTGGTGGCAAAAGAGACTGGACACTTTCAAAAGGGTGTGCAGATGCTTTCTGTTCTAAAATTTCATGAAAACCTGCAACAATCTAGTTCAGTTGAGAATTGAGAACAATGACAGAATATTATTTTAATGCTTCAACACAAACAAGTTAACAAAAATACAAAAACTTGAGCTACCTTGCTTGAACTTGGGGCTAATCTTTTGCAACAAACCAATTAGGGTGTTTGCCTCACGGGCAGGTTTAGATGGGCTTGGATCCAGACTACTTCTTGTGCTACAATTCACATAAAAGCCTCTAGTGGTTCCTGTGATGCAATACTTTTTTCCTTCTAGTGACACTACATCCATATAAATCAGATCTCCAACTAATCTACAAAACGTAGCAAAATGGATCGAGGTTATAAGTGGCGACAGATACATACTGAATATCTAATAGATATGCTTAAAACAAGATTTCCATATTGCACAAAAGCAAAATCAAGCAGACAATTCTTTACACGATCGACACCGCAGATGTATGAAAACGATAGTTTGTGCAACAGACAACAGGCCTGTCATATTAAATACAATAGACCTACGTATCTTGGGATACTATTCCTAAAGAGAGCCAACAGAATAAATCCATTTTCTCTTCTCAAAGATAGCCAACAGAACAAATCAATTATCTCTCATCTGCTCTTTTTGGTTAGTTGGTGAGAAATATGTATACAAGATGAAAATGGATCAAGAGAAGCAAATAGCAGGGTGCAATTACTATCAATAGCTAGAGTATATCAAAGTGAAAGGCAACAGCACACAACCAAGAATGGGAAGTTTTTTATTATTATTGAAATGATAGAACATTCCCATCTTGCACCAGAGAATAAAACATACCTTGGCACACAACTAATGCATAAATCATCAGAATATAGCACAACAAATCTGAAATAATACATAGAAGCTAGGTAGTAAAATGAGTCCACTTATTTTTATTTAGATCTGTCTTTCTTAGCTGTGCCTGAGAAGCATGAAATAGCATATGTACCCTTGAACTATGAGCTTAACTTATAATCCCATCATGAGTATACATTTAGAAATAAATTTTTTTAAGTTTGTATGTATGCCCTGAGAAAGCATATAAGATAGAGTTCAACTTTACGAAGGATTTGCATCTAGGTAACCTCACGTTTTGCAGGAAGTATAATGCAATTCTGGAATTTTTCTGGGGGTAAGAATGAAAATTTTGGTCTTTTGTCTTTTAATTCCTTTTAGATGGGAAGTTCATGAGACAGCATGAAATTACATCTTAAGAAGCAATTACCATGAGTTAAATTAACAACTAAGTAAAGATCAATGAACAATTAATACGGGGAGCTTAAAAACAAATATCAGAAATACTGAAATAGAACAAAGAAATTTATACAAAAACATAATTTACCTCCTGTAACTTGGAGGTGGGTTAAAAGTGGAATAAACAATGCTTTCAACACATTTAATTTCCTGAGATGAAGGTGATGTCACTAAATCAGAAAGGGTGCCAGTAATATCCTCCATGAAACCTAATCCATCATGCTCTGCAGAATCCACTTTTACAGCATCTGTATAGTGGAGAATCCATAATCAGAATGCACGAGTAATGAAGAAAATGAAGCATGATTGCATTGCAGTAGACATCATTTGCACATAAGATATGCTAAAAAGTAACAAGCATAAAGCAGATACTAAAATGTAAAAACATCAAACAAAACTAATTATGACAGAAACAACTATGGACTTCTTAGTATAGTAGTTAAACATGATGACCAGACATGTAGTGAAAAAACAACTGCTGGACAGCATGTAGCATAGAGAGACCTGCAGTTTTACGCTGTGCACTTTCATGCTGCAAAGCCAGAAATGTTGACAAGGATGTTTGCATATTTGAGAGGGATAGTAATTCCCGGCCACGGCGAATATGAGACCTGATAGATCTGTCATCATATAGTGCTGCAAAATAAAGTCAAATGTTGCTAATTAGGCTGATAAAATTCACAAAAACCAATAGATAAAAATCAGCGGTAACTAAGTCTACACACCTGCAACCATCTCTAAGGAGCAACCTCTAATAGTAATATCTGCAACTTCAGAAATTTCATTGTAGTCTTCTAAATGATAAACAGAACCATCTTTAGTATGCAGCCTCAAATCATAGCATGTAAAGAAACATGTCTCTGGAGCATCAAGAAGGAACTGTCTGATATCCATCACAGAATCCCCTGGGCTTAGCTGAAATTCAAAACCAAAACTGACACATGATTACTTGATTACAAACAAAAATTAATTTGCTATGCAATCGAAAAGGCTTATCAATAACTTGAACTTTATCATGGAAAGAAACTTAAGAGATTAAATGACATCAGCAAGGAAAACACAAGACTGAGAAACAATAACCTACTCTTGTTGCTACAATCATTCTGATGTAAAGACGCAGTGGAAAAGCTAAATGGCTGAGCCACAGGCCACTTTACATCTTCTATCAATTTCTGTAACAGAGGAGAGAAATATCCCACATAGACAACTACACAAGTCAAAAAACTGAGCAACACCCTATAGAGATTCAACAAACAGAGGTAGAGGGGAACCAACTAGACCAAAGGCAAGTGAGTTTTAAAACAGGTTAAATCAACTACACAAGACAATAAAGATTTAGCATAATCTCACAACTAGTGATGTCAAGCCTCTAATAGGTTCCAAATCCTTACCAAAACTGAGTACAGAAAGGAGCTTGCCATATCACCTGTACGACTAGTTTGAAAGTAGTACAATCTAACATCATTGTAGCAGTTTTGAGTTCATGTAAACATGCAAAAGATAACACCACAAGAACTTCATGTGTCTCGAAGTTCAAAGTTAAATTCAATTGAAACTGACATGGGAAAAATGAAAAAGGGGTCTCACTTGTTATAGCAAGAGCAAAGCCTCCACAAGCTATTTATCATAATGTACACATGTCCATGCCCGAAGGCAATGAGAAATCCAACCATGCACGTACAAGACTGAGAACATGAATGTTCATATGATTGTATGTGTAAAGTAACTACAAGTGTCAATTAGAATCCAAGGGCAGCAAAAAGAAGTGAAGTTGTATAGTAGATTAAAAGTTCCCTTCACTAATTCCATGCCATTCCAAAAATGTGATTATATAGCCACAGAAAAAAGGTGTCACCAGCATCTATATTTGAGCAACTAACCTGTAACTCCAGTTTCTCACCAGAAAGTGTCTTGACTGGTACAGGGTAGAGATGAAGCTCACCTGCTTAGCAGCAAAGAGAAAAGGAAGATAATGTTTGCTAGCTTTAGTTGCAAAGCTCCAACAAGAAATTAATTGCAGTAGCATTTAGATACCTTAAAAGACATATACAATACATGTTATGAATATTACAAACAAGCTCAATAACAAGGAGTATAGCAAGGATCAAAATCTTGCTCTTGTACAATATCAGCCGTGGTAAAGTATTGGCAATATATAGTGTACTGAGAGTTGGTACAAGTTGATACTGCTTGGTACCAAAGAATCTGCTACAAGTAGAGAAAGCAGAGAGTGAGCAACAGGAAGAGGAGGAGGGTATGATATTGTAGAATAGAGGAGAGACGGCAACCCAACAACACGAGGAGAGGGAGGAGGACGAGGAGCAATGACATTAATGTGGAGAAGACAATGCAGAAAGAGAATAAATAGCAATGGGAGAAGAGAAGAACAAGAGGAAAAAATAGATTTCAAAAAAGTATAATAGGTACTGGTCCCAGATGATAAATACAGTTCAATGATGGTCAGCTTATCACCCAGAAAGTCAGTGCAGTAAGCTTTCAAGGTAAACAGCTTTACTTTGGATAGAACCAAGTGAAATTGTCTAGTTCGCGTACTAGTTAGCCATCAGACTGGCACACACTGATCCATAACGACCAGGACAGTTGCAACTTAAATTCTTATACAATCATAAACTTTAATCCAAACTACAATGTTTGGCAATTACAACACTTCTCTTTACAAAGGACATAAAGAAGCCAATCGAAACACAAATCCATTCAAGAATAAGAAATGAGAAAAAAAAGGAAAATTAATACAACAACAAGAGAACAATAAAGCAGGATATCTGATAAAAGGTCCAAGGATAAATGATTGGAGTGTTACGTGCATCAAAATCAACTGAGGATTTTGATTATATAACTTTTTTGTGGAGACGGCAATTAGTTTTTATTGAACCAACTACACTTTTTAGCTTGTAATAAGTCACGAGATGTCCAACATCGATGAGCAAAAAAATGAACATGCATAAATTGTTATTTTGGGGCAAAAACTCATTTGATTCCAAAAGAGGCAAACAAAGCATGATGGAAAGTACAACATCAAATGAAGGACAAGAAGTGCACCTTCTGCCTGATCAGTGGTTGTTGCTGGAGCATCTGAATTCTGTGCCTTGTCACCAGCACTCCTATCCGCTGCAGGAGATTTATTCCTTGCCTCTTCAACTCCATTGGCATTACCATTAGATACTTTTGCAGCTTCAGAACCATCGTTGGGTGATGTCAATGGATCAAGAGGCTTTGATTGTGATTCTGAGGAAGTAACAGGAGTGGAATTCAATGCTCTCCACTTGTTCTTTCCCTTGTTAGATTTTCCACCCATCTGTTAAAGATAATGTCATTTAAAGAATATACACTAGTTCAAGCACTAAAACTCCCACTCCATTGTGACTCTTTATAGGACAAAAAGGCAATAAAAAGCTTTGCCATGAAAAAAAAAGTTCAATGCAACTCATTCAAAGAGTTTTAAACAGAATGAGAAAATAAAACTATAATTAAAAATTAACGAAAAAGGAAAGGAAAGAATTCACGACAACTTCTGCATCCATATGAAGGTAATGGCGACAGTACTACCATCGGTCATATTTCAGCATGCCGAAAGCAACAACAAATAGATCGAAACAAGAGAGAAGATAACACAGCAGAAGACGCTTTCACACAAAAAAAAGAAGAAGAAAGAAAACAGAGGCCAAAAGCGTTCTTGATCGAGATTTCATCAACAGAAACAACCGTTTGGCAATCACAACACCCCTTCACAAACGACACGAAGAAAGGAAAGATAAGAAATTAGCAAATAACAAGAGCACAATCCGGCTACCAATTCGCAAAAGCATATAGAAAGACCTTACGGAAATCGGAACTCTTCCGATTGAGCTACCGAGAGAACGATCGGCGAGGGAACCTCCTCGAGAAGAGAGAGGCGCGCCAAGGGGAGCGAGAGGATTACCAGAAACCCGAGGAGGCGGCGATCAGAAGGACGAAGGAATGGGAGAAAAAGGGACGGGGAGGAAGAAGCGGCGGCGCCCGAGTGAGAGACGATGATTGGAGAGGCCTTCCTCTACCTTTGGACGGTTTCGGAGTTTAGCCCTCTTTTTTTATTCTCGGCAAACAGCGAGTGGCTTTCCAAATTCGCAATAATATAAGTTGTTACAGACGAAACCCACCACATGACTGAGCCAAGTAATGGCCCCACAGGCGGACCCGACGGGACCCGAATACTGTCGCCACTGAACTGTGGGATAAGCTATCTATGTAGAATCGACGGGGTGGGAGAAGTGTTGCAGGATATTTGTGTTATTTTTCTGCGAGGGGTTTTGTGTGTGTGGTGGCCTTAGTGGCTGTGCGAGGGCATGCGTGGCGATAAAAATGCTATTTCGGTTTGACTGAATCACCCCTGAAACTTCCCCAAGCTGATGATGTGCGAGACATGGGCCAGATCACCCCTGGAAACGCTGTGTGTTTGTGCAATTAATCTGCAGAGGTCTTTGAGCATTGAATGGAAGCACAAGTCTTTGAGCTTCTTGTGCCTGTTAGAGAAAGTTCATAAATCTTGATGTTGAGTCTAAGTACTAATGATGTACCAATCGAAAAGAAGAAGATATTAACAAAGTCAAAATAGGTTTAAAGTCAGACCGAAGGAAAATTCACTGGTTCAGATGATCTTTCTGATCCAACCGGTATTTGGCTCATGAATTAGCTTTGCTCTCTTATCCATTGTGTTGAGCAAAAACTTCAAGCTAATGCACTCTTGGTTGAGTTTTTGTCCACTCTGATTCCAATTTAAACCCAACGAACTAAAAAGACTTGGATGCTAATGAAATGCCACATTCACATGATCATGCACTAATGGTTAATGGTTACCTCAGACACAATTGTATTAGAGTAATTATGTACTCAAATCCTCTGAATAGAAAGAAAAGGGGAAGAAATCGAGGGAACTAAACCTGGTTTTCATGTTTTCAGTTAGTTGGCAAAGGGTAACTTTTAAGTACATGGGTAAGACCAGAAACTGAGGTTGAGAAACATGACAATATGCAAATGAAACATGATCATTGAGTTCCTAGATCAATTCAACTTTAAGGAAGCAAATAGAAGGTGCCACAAACATATAGAGAATGAAATACCTTACCAATGCTGGAATTCTGCTGCTGTAGACAAATGGAACAATTATGCATTTCTACCAAAAGAATTAAGTGTTTTTCCCAATCACATAGCATACCACACCAGAAAATTTGTTAGGATGTGCCAACTCAAGTTCAATGAAATACAAATTGTAAGATACAAGTCGCATACAAGTGGGCTGAAGTTGAAGAACGAGGCAACTCAATTCTGAGCTGCTTGAACTCATCATATGAGAACAAACTACTCCAACCCATGCTAGAAGTTTACAGTTGATAGTGCATTTTGTGCAAGTTTAGTGATCTTATACTGAATCTGATTTTTTTTTTAAGCACTTTACATAACATTTTTCATGGAATCTCTATAAATCAACTATTTGCTTGGCTGATTAAAAAAAAGAAAAAAAGGAAACCAAATCATTTAGCAAATGTATCAAAAATGAACTTGAGCAACTTCTCTTTTTTACCTTCTGAAAATTGAAACTCTATTTAGGTGGAATTCTCAAGACCAGACTTCCTGTTGAGGTTCTCCCCTGGCAACGGCTGCAACACACATCTTGGGAGGAAAGCAACAGCACAAAGTGTTAGTGTGATGGAAAGTCACTTCTACTTACAAGTATACAAGAAAATATTACAAAGGGCAGCAACGCATTGCAAATCACTCACTCGTGTTCTAATTGGAAATAAAAATTATAACACATCGTACATTTAGACCAATACATCATCAATCAGAAGTATCCTTCAAACATATCACCAAGGGACTGAGGCGTCCCGATGCAGAAAACAAGCACAGAGTCATATGAACTTATGCCAGGAATGCACGGAGGTCGATCCAAACACAAGAACAGGTTGCGTGTTCATGACAACTTAGTCTGATCCAATCCAGGTTCTAATTTCACAAGAGCTTATGGTCATATAACGCCATCTGAAGCTGCTTTACCAAGTTGAGCCAAGCACCGATGTTCTGCCCGTCAATGGTAACCCAGTCAACAGCTGTTGCTGCTGGTTGTTCCCACCATTCGTCGACCTGCAAAAAGAGTCCTTTATGAACACTTGTGCAATGAATCCATGCATAGATCAAGATCAATACACTGAACTCACATAGTTCAAGCAGTGCATAGTTGAAATGTTGAAAGCAATCTAAATGTGCAACATGAAAATTTTTCCAGTGTAATGTGATATCACCATATGGGATTAAATATCTTAAAAATATATGCTACAAACACGGGAGTAAAATAACAAATTTCAAAGTACGATCACTAACAAAGATTTACTACTTTCTATAGACACAATAGCACACAGCAAGTAGATGAATACGACAGTTGAGATCGTGAAAACATCAAGGAACAACCAAAAAAGAAGATATCATGTGTCTGCTAATGTCAAGCTAAGATGCATGGACACGGCGATACATCATTTTTAAAAAAATTAGGGCATGGACACGGTGAGGATATGTGTATTATATATACATACATACATACATACATACATAAGTTAATATAAGTTTTTTAGTACTAAAACTAATAACATTCCTCATTATAAAGTTCAAGAATTCCATCCGAGCCTAACATCTCTGGAACAGAAAAAGAATATAATAAAAGAACACAATAGAAAAATCAGAAATCAAACCATATAATATGAGCTCAGGAAAAATTGGACAAGGAAATGATCTCTACCATATGAAAACATATAACATCAAGTAAAGCATATGGTATGTGGTTTCTCGATAACAACAAAATACAATTTCAAAATATATGCTCATAAAATCTGAACAATGTGTTAAACTGTAGTGGAAGTCTAAGTAGAACTAACAGTTCTTTAGGTGGATTAGTATGTTAATAAGAAGTCAGATACCATTGATATCAATATACCAAGATACTAGTGTGGAACAGAATCCACAAAACCTTTAGGCATTCGTCTGTGTGAAAAATAAACCAGAATCTTGTTTTAGTTAAGAATTTGAAGAAAGCAAAGAGCTCGGACAATAGTTAAACCACAATCAAAGAATCTGCAGAAACCAAAGAATCAGTGCCCTCTAACTTCTTATTTATGAGAGGAACAGATTCTAAGCATCTTGCTTCTCAAATTTAGCACTATTCCATGTGAACCATACCGATGATTTTTGACAGTTGAACCGGAAGACTTTTTCTTATGAAATAATTTGAGACCATCTTTGTTCTTCTGTGCACCCAAATTCATGCAGGGAAAGCAAAAACAAGTGACACCCGATCTCAAACCAGATGGTGTTACTTTCTAGATTCAAATTCCAAGGTGACCAAGAGGGCTTACGAAAGAAGCCCTGCAATAAATAAAGATCCAGAAAGGAGAAGGGCGGGAAATCTGGAACCAAACCCAAAGATCAAACCAGAAATGGGAAATCTGGGTCCTAGGAAGCAGAAAGAGAGGATCGCACAGGGTTTGGTACAGTAGAAGCAGGTGAACCATAAAGGATGGGTCAGCATGGTCCGTTGCGATGTAGCGGTAGAAGGTGAGGAAGAAGGCTTCGTTGGGCGCCGATGAGGTTGTGAGGGCCATGTCGTGGTGGTCTGATGGATGCAGGTAGGTTGAGGCGAGAGCAGAGCCTCTTCCACAGTCCATGCCGGTGAGGAAGAAGGCTTCAGGACACAGGTGGTGGAGGCAGGTGGTCGAGATTTAACGCCGACCGACAATACTATTCATAACGTAACAAGCAAGAACTCCTCAAAGAATCCGTCAACAAAGAGATTTCATGCGTGCGATGCCGAGTCCACCAAAATAGATAAAAATAAATAAATAAGAGAATTGGACACGTGTCCGGCCATGTCAACAACGTATCCTTGTCTGGCCATGTCAACAACGTATCCTTGTCCGACACATGTCCAACACAATGTGCTCGCAAGATCGGCGTGTCAGTGCTTCATAGATGTCAAGTCCATTAACATATTGAAAACAAAGCCAAATAATTCCAATTCAAATTATGATCTAGCTAATAACTAAACACTGATAGGAAGTAGTTTCTTACCAAGCCTCTGACATGTTGGCAACTATCCAAGCATCTTTGTCCATCCAAGACAGCTTTTCTGAGTTCTGACAACCATCTCTCTGCAACAATTTTTTCGTGTTCACCAGCCAACTTTAAGCAATAATTAGCCATCCTGCAAGTTCTCGACCAAGAAATAGCAGTTCTGCATCATCCACATGCTCAATGCGCATAAAACTTACTCTAAATAGCATAAAGCCCTAAAGAAGTACTCTTGTAACTTCAAAAATTGAAACAAAAACAAAGAACACTATAATTCATGCTTTGACTAGCAGAGAGCTTATATCATGGAAGCTTCTATCTAGCAAAAATATAACAGAAGAACATTGTTCTAGTAAGGCTGTTGTTAATTGATAAACTTTCTTTTTTCGAAGTTAATTGATACACTTGGAAACATTCCTTTGTATGGCAGATCTTCCAAAGTCTCAGGTACTCATGCATGTTCCATCCTTCTAATCTATATCCTGACATGTAAAGTGATTTTCAATTAGTCATTCATTGGATAGATTGTCGCAGAGTTGACTCGACAAACAAACTACTTGCTTTCCAATATTTAATGATATGTCTTGTTGGTTAGTTATGATCATCACTGATCCACCAAAAAAAGTCAAAAATTAGTGAGAAGATAAGATCTAAGAGTGCAGAATAAATGTCTGATCCACCACAAACAAACCAAATTTCTTGTAAATACCTGAATTAAGGTGATAACCCAAATCAGTGGAACAAAAAGAGAGTTATAATTTGACATCATCTAGCATATTCCATCGTTCCACTAATGTTTACGACCTTTAAGGATTAAAATAATAAATCAGCAGAACTTTACCTTTCATAATCTCGTTGTACACGATGCGCGTGATTTAGTAAAATGCGATCATTCTCAACGAGGTTCCGCCTAGTATGAACCAAATTAATTGCCTTGGACAAATCCTCCAATATGCTAGCTTCAGAACCCCGGAGCTTTAGACAGAACTCCAATGACTCCAAAACAGATGCTAAGCCAGCATCTAAATTTTCCACACCTATTTACAAATAGAAGTCATCAAACCAATAAATTGTAATTTCAAGTCAAAAACAAGATGAATATGATAAGGGCAAATAAAATTGAAGTTATGAAAAAGCTATAGCATACAAATCTACTCCAATAAAGAAGCACATAGGTTGAACAACAAGAGAAACATATAGTTCTAATCAAGAGTACCAGACCCATATTGTTCCCAGGTTGAACTGGTACGTATCATTCGGTACCGGTGAATTGACACATGGTACATTCCGATGACTCGAAGAGGAAGGATGAGGAGAAGAGGATGGGGCTGTGGAGGAAGGAGGAAGAGGAAAGAAGAAGTAAGACAAGAGGAGGAAGGGGCAGAAGGAGGAAGAAAAAGGAGATAGAGAAAGGAAGAAGAGGAGGCAGTGGAGGAAGTGGAGGAAGAGGAGGAAGATGAAGAAGGAAACGAGTGGAGAAAAAGGAGGAAGAAGAGGAGGTGGTGGAGGAAGAGATGGAGGAGAAGAGGAGGAGGAGGAACCATACCGGACAGGTGGTGGACAGCAACGGACAGTAGCAAGAGGCAAGCGTGTCGAGGGCTCACGTTTAGGTGACCGGTGGCAGCTAAAGAGTATTAATTAAAAAGATCTTTCTTTTCATGGGTCGGAGCTACCACCCGAAACGGGGGCAGTCCGTGTATCAGTTCAACACCAGACTGGTATGTAACGCCTGTTTCATACCAATCCAGGCAAAACGGCAGTCCATGGTTCTGATTGCATATTACAAACTCAGAACGACAGGACCAAGAAACACAAAGGTTGTAACAACAAAAAATAATTATCTTTGTTACACAAAGAAACCTGCAAGTCATAATAGGAATGCTCTAAACGTGAAACATACATTGATTGATTGAGTAATATATTGATACATTACTACATGTGTGTTGTGGTTTCTCTCCTAGTGTGAGCATTAATTGAGAAAAAAAATTGATAAATAACTATAATTGTCCTGTAATTTCCCAAGCTAACAGTGAGACACAGGAAAAAACAGAAGATCTAGACAAGGAGCTTAAAGCTTATTCTCATGTATGCTTAAAGCTTATTCTCATGTATGAGACAGCATGAAGCCAGTGGTTACTATGTAGACCAAGATGTAAAATGGTGTAAATAACCATGCCTCAAAAATGAATGAAACTCTAACAATGCAACTTCTGTCTCCAAATTGACATGCACTAAATAAGTAAATGTGTTTTAAACAAAAACTGCATGACAGTAAGGTCACATTCTGATATCTGAGCCAGGACAAGGCTTAGTATCATTAGCCTCCAAGCCTTGCACTGGCTGACTAAAATGAACTTAAATGACCAGCCTTTCAGTCTCAGCCCTTCTTGGCTTCTATTTGACTGATCTCAAAACAGCCAGAGTCCTTTCAAAGTCAGCAAGTTTCCTTTAAACCAACTTGCCAGCATCGTCAGCGTTGCTGTCCCCCACGCAATGGTAGCCTTGAGGGTCTGTCTATTTACTGTATCTTATCTGTACTCCTATTAACAGTTGAGGTACTTGAAAACAACCACAATGATGTACAGAAGTCAGACTGGGCCAGGGACTTCTTCTATTTGGGTCAAGCTGCAAAGCTAGATACCTGGAGATTTTAAGATCAAGCTAAGATGAGCCTTAAAGCTAGTGAGGTCAACCCAGGCTTAGTGGCAATCATGCTTGGTTCGACCCATTAAAAACCTTACCATAGGACAAGCAATAGACCAAGATGTGACAGGGTGTAAAAAAAGATATATACTTCACCATCACATTCTTATGAAACATCAAGCAAATTTGTAACGCTGTCATCTCTAAATTGAAATGCATTTTAGTGGTTCTAATTTTAATGAATACTTCACCTTAGGCTGTATGATAGTCCAAGATGTAGAAAAAGCAAGAAGCTGTAAGGTCCAATCTATTGAGGCCAGCTACATGAGTCTTTTCTGCCACTGAGTTTCATTGAGGATAGTATCATCAGCCAAAATCAGAGCCATCAACCATCTTATTTTTTCAAACAAATTCTTCTCGCTTTTCTCACATCACTAGTCCTAATACATCATCTGTCACTGCATCCAACAATCTATAACTCTCATTTGATTACATGCTACTTAAATGATTTGTGTATTTTATCCCCGATTGAGACTAACCCACAGTTCATAAATGTGAATACTTCTTAATCTTTTCTAATAACCACACACATTCATCTCAGACTCAGCATCGCAGCAGAACTTTTCTTTACTGCGTATATGTAATTTCCAATCTACCTAACATTCTATTTAAAAAGTAGAGCTGGCCTTACAACTAATTGTTCTATGATAGTCCAAGATAGAGCATGGTCTAAGTAACCACAACTCCACAACTATATAGACCTTGGGAAACAACTGTCATAAATTTAAATGCACTAAAGTAAATGATTATTTTTAATGACAATTGCATTGTTGGAGAGGTGTCTAACATAAGCTGGCTCGAGTCCACTAAAAGTGAAAAATGAACCACTCTGCAATTATTACAATTTACAACATTATAGCATACAAATCAACAGTCCAATTTGTAAAACAATGCTTCTTTCCAAAATTGTTGAGAACAGGCAATAAACTAGGAGGACAAAATTGGAAAACTTAACTGACAAAAAAACAGTGTTTGTTTATTGCAGGGTTTTTAATACCGTTCTGTACCGCCTAGTATGGGCGGTATGTATTGGTCTGTCAGCTGACCAGCAAGCGGACCGCCCGCTATCGGACGGTAACGGCTTAGCTGTGACAAGGCGAGGAAGAAGAGGGCATTTGAAGAAGAGGGAGAAGCATCAAAGAAGAAGGAGAAGCATCAAGAAAGAGGGAGAAGCGTTGAGAAAGAGTGTCGCAGAGGCACCGATGCACCGTCCCCGACGTCTCGATGAACCTGAGCCCGTCGACGCAAACTTGTCTTCCACGCCCTTTCTTGATCCTGATCTGGTGCCGCCCTCCCTCGATGATCTCGATCTAGTAGGTAACGATGAGAAGAGTCATACCTCTTTGGAGGGGGAGCTGGAGGTGCAGGGATCAAGGGAGGCGACAGTGAGAGCAACGAAAGAGGCAGTTGTGAGGAAGGCAGCAAAGACCCCGGCCTTCTTAATCTCCAAACGGTCTCCTTCGTCCACTGTTGCCGCATGAAGAACCTTCCAATGTCGATGTCGTCTTTCTTCTCCCCACCTCCTTGACGTCGAAGGCCGCAGACGAGGAGACGATGAGAAGAAGAACGAGGCGACGAGACGACCGCTCGGTACGCCATCTTCTTTATATCTTTATATATTGATTTTTTATTTTTATATCTTTTTATATAAAAAAAGATATATATTTTATATATTTTTTATATATTAATTTGTATATATTTTTATATTTTTATATATTTAGTACTGCTCAATATGCGCTGGCGTACCACTACTCGGTACGATACAAAATTTCAATCCTTGGTTTATTGTCCAACTGCATAACTAAAAGTGAAAAATGAACCATTCTGCAATTATTACAACATTATAGCATACAAATCAATATTCCATTTTGTAAAACCGAGCTTGTTTCCAAAATGTTGAGAACAGGGTGATAAACTGGGAGGACAAAATTGGAAAACTTTACTGACGATAAAAGAATAAGATGGCATTAGAAAGGCCATACAATATAATGTGGATAAATTGCAGTCCTATGGAAAATGTTATATTCCTTTGGAAGAAGATATTTAAACTATGCATAATATAATTCATAGAAATCCACAATTTATGTCAGTGTGCAGTATTTGCATAAAGCTGTCAGGGAAGATGTCTTTATTAAAGCTTACCAGAACGATACTGGAGAGCAGCAGAGACACGACATATGGATGGAATTGCAGATGGATCTCTAGCACCAGCTCTTGCTGTTAACATAGCAGCATTTTTTTCTGCAGCTGCAAGTGCTTCTGGACCTATTGCACCAGGGGCACTGAAGCACTCCACAAGAGCCTGATCAAAGAGAAGAGAAAACTTCAACAAAAATGAGGAACAAAAGACTAAACACACAAACAGTAGATCTCTTTTTTTTCGCAACAGATTTATGCCAAAATACATAAATATCACAATGACCGTAATGGTTAAAAAATTTAATAGAATTAGCTTTATCATCTAATTCTAGGGATAGAAAAAAGCATACCACATTTTCAAAAACCACATATTTCTATTATCTGATTCTATGTAAAGTAAAATCTAGATGAAACATTCATCACTTAACAATAATTAATGCACCATAAACAACACAGAAGACTTCACAATAAGAAAACATATATCAACCTGAACTCATTATCACAGCAATGAAAATCTTCAAGATCACCAACCTGTGGGGTTGCAGGAAGCATGTAGATGGTATTGTCCAAACTTTGATAGAAGCAAGACAACTCTCTCTCTATGAGATCCTTCGCACTGTTTGAAATGTTCACTACAGTAGTGCATGCTGGAATAATTGTCCTTGCTGCATGTTCTCGAGCAGCCAATGGTTGTTGTTCCCAGAATGCTGATGCTTCCTAATGCATAGCAGAGATAAAAACAAATTAATTCTTTATACTGGTATATATGCACTTATTTAAGACCAAAGAACCACAACTTCCATGAGGGTTTACCAAAAAATGTAATAAGCTGTCATACATCAACAAATAACCATCTAGCGTTTATTATCAGAAAATATCAGAAATCATCTGGAGTACAATTGTAGCATGGTATTAAAAAGGTGCAGCAATTTAATGATGTCATTGTACTTTTTTTCTGAATGATGTAAACATACAATAATTCAGTTTACTTCACTAAATGTTCGAAAGAACAAAATTAAAAATGAGTTTTTGGTCAGGTACATAGTTTATTACTGAGACTCGGTACCAAGCAAAAAAATGTCTTCGGAAGAAAATGTGCATACAAGTAATATATCAAGATTCTCAAGCATCCATAGAATGCCTGCATGTTCAGTGTAAGAATTAGTCATAACTAAAATTCACAAATACAACCAAATAGCTTGCACAAGAAATTCTGTTTATGGATGACTAATATATTCAGGAGTGTAAAATAGATTAAGCAAATTTGATGTATTGAAAGAACTGGAAATAAGACTGTTGACCGCTTAAATTGAGATTCACCAGATAATCATTTCCAACTAATTAACAGTTGGAACTTCAAAGCAATGGCATGTCAGCAACATAAAATATTAATATACTACTGTTGTTTGTTTGAATATTAAGTTATACCTTTTAATGACAAACAATATGCATCTTTCACTGTACATTTCTCAACCTAATTTGCATATGGAATATGTCTTCGTATTACCAATTAAAACTTGAAATAGTTTACAATGATCCCACAAAATAATTGCTGTAAAAGATGCAAGGAGATGATGATTAAAATGCTTTTCTAACCAAGTTAGCCCTGAGAAGAGCAGTATAAATTGTCTCTAGTTCTGATCTACGGGTGTCAAACCCTTCTATCTTTTTCCATTTCTTCTTCAAAGAAACTTCTGCTTCTTTCCACTCTGCACACAGCTTGTTTAAACGTTGCACCTCAGACGTCAACGTACTCAAGCTTGCTCGAAGTCCAGCAACTTCTCTTTCTCTGGCTAAGACTTCTAACTGCGTAGTGAACCAAAAAAACACAATGATGAGATAATAACAAAATTAATTGAAAAGCATAATCCAGTATCTATATGTGAATGACATTTGTAAAAATTAATGTGGAGCAGAAGAGAAGATAAACCAAGATAGCTCAAAATTGATGCTGGATGTTAAAAGAATATTGAGCAATTTGGGGCACACAATGATCCACCAGTAGAAAAGTACTACTTTTACAGCGGTCTCATACAATTTCCCTGTTAATCTAAGGGGCATGCTATGATCATAAAGAACTCCTGATGTTTCTCTCCACCTTGACCATTACACATTAACTTAATAAATATTGTCTTCGTTAATATCTACAGTACTTTAAAAAGTTTGCTTCTAGGAACTTTTTGCCTAAAAATCTAAACTACATTCTCAATTTTTCTCGGCACTGCTTAAATTATACTTTGCATTTGGCTTTATACTACTTAGTATATAAACCTTAGTTTCTAGCATTTGTCTCCATTGCTCAATCAAACCCTTAGCTTCAAATTAGTTCTAATCAAAATCTTGTGAATCAAAATAAATTTTTCGTAGATTACTAGAAAGTTCATTTATAACTAAATTAATCAAGGACCCAGCAGACCTTTGAGCTAAACCTATAGCTATAAGAAACTCGATAGACACTCTTCTTATAGTCCTAAAACCATGGTTCTAAATACCACCCGAACCAGTCCATACCAGGTGGTGTTTACCAGTATGATGGCACACAGGCATAGCCTTTTACAGGCAGTACAGTCTGGTTAAACCTTTATTCTTCTTTTTTTCTTGCTTTAGGGTTAAAAAACCTCTCTCTGATGTTCAGTAGCTGCCCAACACCCACCTACCCACCATCATTTCCTACTCCTCTCCCACCATCGGTGTCAGCACTCCGATATGAACCTGAACCAGATGCGTACTGGCTGCTGGCATACAGAAGTAATAGAAGTAATATACATGAGATGCTTCCTAGAACCTTACATATCTAGTTTTTGAAAATAAGCATTCTCTAAAGGCATAACGCACTTTGCATATATAGAATATATCATACATGTGACATCAGCAAGACAAACATATAAAACATGGTGGTCACTGCCCACTGGTCACAATGCTTTAAAATATAAAACAATTATATACCATAACTGATATATATAACAAATAAAACCTTCGCATATGGTAAAACAATACAGTAACTCCACCGGTCACAAGGCCATCCAATTCTGTCTGCTAAAAACTTAACAAACAGATAAATGGAAAAGCAAGAATAGTAACAATATTCAATATGATATCATAATTATAATTCATAAACAATTCAAGAACCTCAAAATGCCGTGTGCTTGCTACATTCTGTGAGGTATCTCCAGTAGGAAGCATCTGTAATGCACCCACATCACTGCTCCCAGGTAATCGTATTAGAAGCTTATGAGATAAGGCTTTAGCTTCTGCAGCCTTGTTCAATGCATCTTCAGTGGCCACAAATTGTTGTACATGTGCTTTCTGCAAGGCAAGAGAGCTGTCAGGTAATTTCGAGAAATGAAAAGGACTACCACTGAAATTTTCATAACAGTATATCATGTAGGGGAAGGATCTGGTCTCGCTCTTCATTAAACTTGTGATTAATATAAAAATACATCTTTTACAAAATCATAGAACTAATGCAATTTCTCTGAAGGAATGGCATTGCTAGTATTTCTCCCTCACCATCACCAAGTCCTATCAAGATTTTAGTTCTGTGTATTCATCTGAAGCTAGTGCAGATTTGTGTATCATAATTATTTATCAACAAGCTCCCCTCCGTTTAAGGCACAGTGTATCTCAAGATATATACTACAATTTTCTGCCCACCCAAATCAGCACTTTAGAAGGTCATGAGCACAATAACATCGCTAATGTGCTGCATATGGATGAACACATACCATAATATAAATTGTTTCTGCTTTTGGTTTCCAAGTAGATATCAGTACATTATGGGAACAAAAGACATCCACAGTATATATTTGGATCATGAGGAGTACCTGTCTTTCAAGAAGTTGATCATAATTTCCATTGCTGGATAATTCTGTTCCGGTCTTACCATTACCATATGCTTGATATGGAAAGGGTGAGCCTGAATCAGGAGAAGCAGCATCTGATACTTTGTCATTCTCATACTTGTATCTAAATGAAAAATCAGGTGACTTAGTTAAGCTGGCAATGTATAGACGAAAGCATAACAATGGAAGTGAAAGTGATTGAAGTACAAGGCTTCCAAAATTTATCAATATGATATGACACCAAAAGATATCAGGCATGGAGCAAATAAAAGTCTATATTTGTAGAAAGCATGAATCATTAAACATAATGACGTAATCAATCAAAAGCATATACATGGCATACACTGAAGCAGTATACAGCGGCCAGAAAGTATCACATCTACCATCACAGACAGGTATCATGAAATGATGAAAAATTAAACTCTTTCATGATTGTGGTGCCAATAATTTGATAGCTAAACTAAGTCAACATAGTGATCCAATGAAAAAATTTAAAAGAAAAAAAGAACTCAATGCAACTAAACAAACTGAAAGTTCACTAAAGCACCTCAAGGATTCTGCAACAGCTCTAATTTCAATCTTCTCGGTTTCTCTATGAATGAGTGCACTGCTCCGCAAAGCATATGTAGTAATTGACTGAAGCAGAAGGGGAGGATTTTTAAGTGCATCCCTTATGATTACTTTAATATCTTCTGGTATCTCGCCGTCTAAATCAAGGCTTAATTTGGCAGCATCTATCTGGGAATTCATGCTGATACCACTTCCTTCATATGCTGGAAAAGTAGTTCGGATCTTTTCAGTCATATGAGCAGCAAGAGTTTCACAAGCCTTCCGAGTATTTTTCTCTCTTGACATTTCAATGAGAACACTATCATCTGATGATCTGAGGCCCTTTATAGCTGAATAAACAGCTTTCTCACCAGGAGCATGGAGATCATCAACTACATCATTAGCACTACCAGTTATCAACATGCGGATGTCCCTTGCTTGATCAACATACTGATGAATTCGTCTTTGGTACTCGGCAAATATCTTTGCTGCCTCATCACATTGTTGATCATATGCCTCCAAAATCACCTGCTTGTGCCTAACATATTGGAACATGGAAAATTGACAAGATAAATGAAGAATTTGGTCAAATTATAAATCGTTAAAGCTACTATTCTGTGAGTATACACAAACAGCTAAGAGAAGTATGTGTTTGAATATATAGATGAATTTAAAAAAAGAAGAAGAACAATAACCAAAAGAGGGGTTTCAGCAATCTGACCCCTTCTTTGCTTCAATTTCCACAGTTATCTTATGGAAAAAATTAAATAAGAAAGAATTGCCATTAATTCTTTCCAGTCTTTCCAAATCTCTGACTCGTTGGAAATCTTCTTGTTTAGAAACAGAAAGCCAAGATGCAAAATTCCAGTAGTACATCTGATTTGTTAATTTCTCGATTCCAATTAAAGTTGTTTGCTAGTAAGATAAGAATGTAAGAAGGAAGGACAAGAAACACTGAACCAAAGACGACTTTCACCTTGCATTCGACCTCTCATCGAGCATTCTCTTCCGCTCCGATTCCTCCCGAGCGACCTCGACCATCCGAGCCTTCAACTCCTTCCGCTGCCGCCTCACCACGTTCCTCAATCTATCAGCCTCCTCCTCGGCTAATTCCCTCTCCCGAACAGCGACCTCCCTAGCCTCCGCGGAGGAACCATCCTTAAACGCCGCCCGCCCCTTCTCCTCCTCCCTCCGCCTACCCCTCCCCGCTTCCCCCGCCGCCACTCCGTGGACCATCATATTCCTCCGGACCGTCGCCACCGTCCGCTCCGACCGCACCCTCTGCAGGAGGAAGCTCCACACGGGCAACATGTTCCCGCGGCAGATCTTGCGAAGCTGGTCGGGGGACGGCGGCGGCGAAGGGTAGCCCATCTCCTTCTGGAGCCACTCCAGGATCGCCTCCGGCCGGGGGGCAGCACTCCCCTGGGCCTGCATTGCCACGACGGGATCTCGGCGGCCACCGCCGATCGTGGACGAGAAGATTCAGGACCCTCCCGCCCTCGATTCAGATCTCAATGGAACAAGGAAGAAGGTTCGGGTCCGGGGACCCGAGCGATGAGATCTCGCGGGCAGGACTAGGGTTCATGAACGAAGAGGCGGAGAGAGGGAACATGAGGTTCTCTTCAACCGTGTCGTTCTTTGAACCGCGGTCGGGGTTTTAGTTAAACTGTTCCTTCTTAAAGTTAATTGACCACCAAAGGAAGTTAAAGAACAGAGCTGGCGTCGATGATGATGATGATGATGATGATGATGATGATGTGTAACCTTTTACAACGGAGCTCGATAACAACAGGACAATAATGGTAATAATAATATTATTATTATTAAGATAAATTTTTTTAAAAAAAAATAGTTTTCATCCGTAGTAAATCCTCATATTTTTTTTCAAAAAAAATTAATTTATCACTACCCTCGTCTCACATATCATTTTATCGTCGTCATTTATGCCTTAGTGGGTTTCTATCTTTCGACGATTACTCTTGTCTACCTTTAATCATCTTCGTCTTTATCTATGTTCACCTAAACATATGAGTCCTATCATCGTTTAATCATATCGTATCATTCCCCTCGTCTTACCTTTTTTTTTTTTTTTCTTTTATTGTCATGATTTGTTATCAGATTATGTATTTTATCTTTATCATCCTCTCTTATAGCTCTTATTTGTTATGGTCATTGATAAGAATAATGAAAACAATTGACGTGCTTATATGAAAAAATAATTAGGGGTGATCCAAAGTGGAGGCATAGGTGACTAAAAAGGGAAATACAAGTGATTAAGAAGGAAGGGACAAAATCATTTTTACACTGCTAAAAAGAGCATTATGCGAGAATTCATAAATCTAAGGATATTTTCAAAAAATTTATTGTTGTTATAACTTCATATTTTTAATAAAACAACAAATAATTTGGGCTGATGGGATAAATAAAATATTAAATAGGTAAAATTATCACAACTTGATGATTAATTCATTAATTTTATCGAAACTATTTGTTCAAAATATTTTAATTAAATTATTGATAAAATCCATTTTATTACACTCTTTCTCACTTAAACGTTTATTTATCAACTCAAATGATTACATACTACTTAGAATGTGGTGTTACAGAAATTCTTTAAGGTAAATATTCAAAATAAGAAAAAAAGCATGAGATCGAGCCAAAATATTCGATTCTTGTTCCAACTCAATTCGACCGAATCCGGTTCGATATGGACCGATTCATAGTCCAATCGGACCAACCCGGAACTAGAGCGGGCCGGACCGGTTACTTGTGGGCGCTGGTGTTTAAAGACTCCACGCAGGCCATCTCTGCGGACGACTCGCAGCCTATCGTTCCCTCCTATTCTCTCTCACTCCTTCTCTCTGTCGCCGCTCTGCTGCCCGAAAAACTAACTATTGCGAAACCCTAAGTTTCCTTTGCCGTTAGATTTATAATTTAATCCTTGCATTAGATATCGTCTGGTTCTCAAAAGTTGCAGTCTTTTCGGATTCACAAATTCTCTTTTTACCTGTTTATCGCCTGTTTCTCGGTTGAAGATGTCGATTTGATTGTACGATTCGTTAGGGGAAGACAAAGGTTCTGTCTTTCTTGCTTGATTTGCGCGTGCAAGGTCAATAAATCTGGAAAAGGTTGTTTTCTATGCCTGCCCGCAATCTGTTTGTTGTTTTGTTCTATGGACACATGACGGTCTGATGAGTTTTGTGATTCATCTTTGACTTCTGCCTGCAACGAAATATAGGATTCCTTTTCAAGGGGATAGGAAGATAGGAAGGGATCATGCTATCTGTTCATACCATTCGTCGAATTTGTGCTGCGATTGATGCCTTTAGTGTGACTTTTATAGCTGCCACTCTCTCGAGGTCAAGAAAGAAAACCGATCTTTCAGTTTTGGCTAACGAGTCTAACAATCCTGAAAATTTCCCTACTATCGCTGCTTGCAAAGCTGCCGTTTTGAATAAGCATCACAAGCTGAAGCCTCAAGTCGAGATAGAGTCCTTGTCAACCAACACTGTTTCTGATCCCTTACCCATCAGTGAGCCTGCCATCGTGAAGCTTAAGGCAGAGAAGGATCCAGAGAAGCTCTTCCACCTCTTCAAATCAAATGCACATAACCGCCTTGTAGTCGAAAATCGTTTTGCATTTGAGGACACAGTATCCCGCCTTGCTGGAGCTCGTCGATATGACCTCATCGAACACTTGCTCGAGCACCAGAAGACTCTTCCCCAGGGTCTTCGCGAAGGATTCAATGTTCGGATCATAATGCTATATGGGAAAGCTGGTATGCCTGATCACGCCTTGCAGACATTCCATCAAATGCATCTATTTGGATGTCCCCGCACCGTCAAATCATTCAATGCCACACTTCAGGTCCTGTCACAAGCCCACAGATTTGACGATGTCCATACGTTTTTCATTCAGTGTGCTAACAAGTATGGGATTGTGCTCGATGAGATTTCATATAATATTGTCATCAAGTCAATGTGTGAAATGGGTCGTTTGGATTCTGCTTACTTGGTAATGGTGGAGATGGAGAAGGCTGGGCTGAAACCAGATGTTGTCACATACACGACGCTGATGTCTGCATTCTACAAGCATGGACGTCGTGAGATTGGTGATGGGTTATGGAATCTCATGGTGCTTCGGGGTTGTTCACCGAATTTAGCTACTTTTAATGTTAGAATACAGTTCTTGATCAACCGAAGGAGGGCTTGGAAAGGCAATGACTTAACACACTTAATGTGTAATGCTGGTATACAACCAGATGAAATGACATATAACTTGATCATCAAAGGTTTTTGCATGATTGGTGAGCTTGAGATGGCCAAGCGGGTTTTCTATGCTATGCATGGAAGAGGATGCAAACCAAACAGTAAAATTTATCAAACCATGGTTCATTACCTCTGTGAAGGAGGGAACTTTGATTTGGCATTCAGGTTGTGTAAGGATAGCATGGAAAAGAATTGGTTTCCAAGTGTTGGCACCATTGATAAGCTGCTAAAAGGCCTTATGAGTACCTCAAAAGACCGAAATGCCAGGAAAATCATGAAGTTGGTTAAGGCAAGAATACCTTCATATTCAATTAATGAAATTAAAAATTTTCAAGGCATATTGTATCAAAGTAGGTAACAAGCCAATGAAGATTTGGAATAATGTTGATGTCACACGTTGGTTAGAAGACCATGGTTTCTTTTCAACCTATTTATTTAATTTATAACTGGACAGCAGAAATCATCCTGGATTGGATGCTGAGGCTTGGGCTCTTTGGGTTCAGTGTCAGAATCATCTGATTGTGAGAACGCCAGATGGTTGAATTTCAGGTTACTGCTAGTTATAATGAACTTTCTCATGAATTATTTGTATTTTTCATTTAAAAATTTGTTACTTGGCACAACAGGTTAATGGAAGTAAATCTTTCTTGTTGTTACTTTCATTACTGACTGATTTTTTTTTACATTCTAGTCCCATGGATAAATTTTGAAATTTGTTGTTCTTGACTTCTGATTATTCTCGGAAGATCTGCAATGTTTTCTTTGTATCAGCAACTTAGGAGCAAATAGGGAATAGTATACTTCATTAATGTATTCTTTGTTTTGTGGTCCCTTTAAACATTCAACATATCAGTTTGAGTCTGTGAATAGGGCAAATAATTACATCTACTCTAAATTTGTGTTAATAGGTTATTTGTCATGATCTACTAATTTGGTGAGTCAATGCAAGATTCTCATCACAAAATATTGTCAGTTGAGCTTGGATCATGATACGGATGGAATCAAGTGTGGTTTCCATGTCACAAGATCCATGACTTCCTCAAGAAGCACAGGAAACCTCAGACTCAAGTAGAAAAATAAAAACCGGACAGCTTATACTTATGCATACATGTCAATATATCATGCAGCAAGAGTAAAGAAGAATTTTTTGGCAAAAAGTGATAAAAAATGAGAAAAGCATCTTACATGAGATCACTTCTGCTGAAAAATGGTCACAGATGTGCAATATTTTAAAATTAAAAAATCTTGTATTATGCATCTTACTTGAGTTTTATTAAAATGTTGTAGCTGCCCCATAAAGTCTGCCCACATAAGAATCTTTCAGTTTGTCACACAAGCAATTTTGTAATTAAAAATGGAAAGTTCATTCTGTGATATGATGGTGGAAGAATCATTTTCCTGTATGATTTCTTGTTGGTTTCTTTTTATTTGTTATTTTTTGTTGGTCAAATATATTATTAGACTCGTTTTACACTCTCAAGGTGGCAATTGTGAAAATTCTCCAGTAGGCTTCTTTCATTTTCCAATGCTTGCAAGTTTGGCCTGAGTTAAGTAGATAATGCTGATATAATCTGCTTAGCTAAGGTCGTCTGTTTGTAGCTTTATGGGCACATTAAGGTGAGTTGAAATTGTTGTTCCTTATATAAATCATTATCATAATCCTTAACTCTTAGCTTGAGTTAACATGGTTATTCAGGTGACCTGAATGGTCAGGAACAGGTTTTTAGTTACTTCAGGTAATTGGATCAAATAGGTCTCTCTTCTTGACAGAGTTGTTTGACAGGGTCTGATGTGTAGCATGTTGTCAAGAATCTTTTACCATAATTCTTATTCAATGATCGGGAGAAATATCTTACCAGCATGGTGGGGTTGTATCACTTCAAAGAGACCTAGTGCAACTGCAACCTATAAATACTTTTGTTGGTAGCCAACTGAGGCTGGTTCACTACTTGTGGTCATACAATTGGGTTCTATTGAAATGCAGATAAGGGTTCATAGTCATCTCACCATCCATTGATTGAAATAGACCTCCAATAGATCATTTTTAAAAACAAGGAAGAATTATTGAAAAATTGCATGACTATTTTCCGGATTAAGAATGTAGCATTCTAGGATTCATTACCTGGCGGAAGGCACAAGTAGTAGATGTCGCTGCATCTAAAGCACATTGTCCCTGATCCTGCTGCCTCTCGCCACTGGGTGCATGGTTGCATGCCACATTCACAGCTCATTCCTAAGTCAGGCACTAAGTCATGGTATCTAGCATTTCTGTTTCTTGATACCACATGATTCAAAGATCCACAAAATGCTATTTTTAAAAGTGAGATTTTTTACTTAAGTACTTCAAGTAGGCAGTACTTTCATAATATTCTTCATGACAATGATTCTTTGGTTATAAAATTGAGTAGTTGAATCTTGTTATATGAAATTGAGAAGCTGCACCATGTCCTTTTCAAAGTTAGTTCTGCAATTTAAGGTGCTATATATTTAGGCAATTCATGAAAGTATGTCTTATTGCTATGAGTATGACTAAATTGATGCCATGTGGGCCAATGTTGAGCAGTTCAAGAATTGCTTTGTTTAACTAATACGTTTAGCCTTTCACCTACCACAATCTTGATCATTTACATGAAGGGACACATTCATGTTATTTTCTGTGTAAAGTCTCTTTAAGTAATAATTCTTAAATTCACACATATAATAGGTACGGGCAACAGTTTAAGACAATTTACATGCAAATATATGGATCAGATGTGCTTTTGAATTTATGAGAGGTTCTTGGAGCATTTACAAGCAATAGATTCTTGTTTAATAAATTAGGTTATCTTATGCTGAAAGGTGTTATGTTACAAATTTACAATATGTAAACCTTCATCCTATGTTATTAATCTTAAAAACTAGGTGACTCTTTAGCAAAGTCTTGGCTTTGGAAATGATGTTTGGACTTGAAGTGCATCTTTAAGATAAGAATGCTCTTCCAAGAAAAGTTGACCACACATAAATTACACGAGTTGCATTAGATGCGAGATGAATGCCTTTGTTGGACTATAACTTTCATGTACTAGTTTATAAAATGGTCTCTGTTCGCTTCTTTTATGTGACTGATGATGTTAGTTTTGCATCTCTGTTGAGGTATATGTTGTGCATTTGTATCAAGCATAATTGCTCGTCAATTTCTTTTGTCACTACCACCACAGTTTCTAGTGTATAGATATAGATATTGATATGTAATTCCACCAATACTAGAAGGATCGAGTTATTATTTTGAAATAATTTCATAATCGAGTACCCAAAATCTTTTTTTGTGATTAGCTTGTACGTGTCTATGCAACCATTTGTGTCTGCCTTGCACTTGTTACTGCACATGGATATTTGTACTTCTGCTGCTTATGATACCACTCGATTGTCTACTTGGCAATTTATCTCCAAAGAGTAGGTATCTTTTTCTGAGTCATCTCGTAGACTCATACCACATGTATTTTTAACCTATTTTGGATGCCTAATTAATAGGATCAGGTTCAAGGTCCTTTAATTTCCCTAGTCCCTGTGGTATTTAGCTTCCGTTGCTCACCGATTTATGCAAGACTTACTGTTTTGTAATATCATCTAATTCTAATATGCTCTGGATGAAACATTATGGTATAATAAGAAAAAGGCCTCTTCTATCACACTGTTTTCAGGATTTAGTTCTTGTTGCTGCTTTTGTGGCTTACAAAACCTTTTATTTCTCTTTATCACCCCTCACTGCCATCTGTTCTATTTCACAGGCCTCGAGATGAAACAGAGAGGTTCGCTGTTGAACAGATTAAATAGCAAGATTTGTGCATCCAGTTGCTGAAAGAAATTCACGAGTGTCATTCAGTTAATTAACCAGATGGTGTATCGTACAGAAGGTGACTTCTCAAAATTCTCCTTACAGGATGATTCCTTCAATTGCATTCCTTGCAAATGATTGCAAGGAACTGAGAGAAAGTCTGAGAATGGTAGAGCCACTGCATTTAATTGCACTGGTAGTATTCTGCAGCACGCTCAATCAAAAATGTCTTCTGGATTAGGAATCAACCAGCTTCATATGGTCCATGAGGGTTAGCAACAACCTGGAGGCCGAAATGTTGTGTCTTCGTGACTTCAAAAATTGCCACTTGGTTACAATTCTAATATGGTCCAGAAAATGATCTTGTAACAAATTGGAATGTTTTTGCCACTATGGAAGCAGGAGCCAGAGGGACAGAAACCAATTAAATAGACATGTAGTATCTCAATGCTCCTCATGTCCAAGTCTAAATTTTTATCAGTTAGGTTTTACTTGAGATGTTTTGGACTTGGATTTAGGATACTTTAAGAGATTTCTCTTCATTGTAGTTTATTTTTCTCACATGAATAATCTGGACCTTTCTTTATGGACATAGATAAAGGGAATCGAACTATCATGTAAATCTTGGGTGGACTTTTTGGGTTTGTGAATTGTTCTTATTGATTCTGGTGACTATTCTTTTGATATCATGGCCTTCTTCCCCATGTGGAAGAATAAAGTGACCTGGAATTACAGCGAACTGCCGCTGGCTTCAATTAGTAAAATCAAGATTATAGGGTTTAAAAGGAACAACCAAATCAACAAAGATTGGACTCATCAGGATTTAGTCGAGAGAAGAATGAGCTTTAAAATAAACTGGTTGGAGACTAATACCTTATTGCATCTGAAAGGAATGTGAATCAACATCAATTTTTCTCTTCAACACAAATATTAGCTTTCCTGTCACTGACAATAAGAGGGCATGATTTGCTTACATGCAAAGATTATGAGAGTTTACACAAGCCAGTAAACCCGGAACGGGTGAGAGATCGGTCTTTGTCGCAGATTCTTACAGCACTGAACAAATTATCAGCAACTCTTTCTCAACTATGCTAGATTTCATCAATAGCAAAGCATCTGTGCACAGCATAAGCTGATTTTTTTTATCAAGATATAAAGGTTGGATATGGATCATAAACAACAATGTGTATGACAGACTTGTACAAGATGTTTGTTCCAACTTCCAACTATGCCGAGAACAACAGAGAGCCTGCCTTCTAATGTTGGATTCGACATGTGTTACAGATAAAATCTAATTTTGAAAACCAAACATCATATTTTTGATTCCAATGCTCCTCAACGAAGAAATCGTATTGAAGTAGGCCAGAATTTGAAGGAACTAATGGGTCCCCCTTCAAGTGTAAAAGAAGAGGCATAATATTCTCGCATTGCGTCTAAATTTATACATAGTAATAACAGGTGGAAAGAGACAATATGAAACCCAAAAAAATTTCAGAATATATGTTATCTGTGATATGCTTCCTTTTCCCTTTCCTCTTTCTACACCCTCTTCCCCTGATTTGATGCCATAAACAATCTGCTCATAACAATTCGCATGCAGTTTAGTCAAAGTAAAAGAAAAGAAAACGTGAATAATGGTAGAAAGCATTCTCTTTACTGCAGACCTTATAAATGTTTCATCGATGTACAGCTATTCTTCTTCAGATATCAACAAAATTTCCCCTGCAAAGAAATAGAAAGTGAAGCTCGTTAGGATTAGTTTTAGTTTTCTGCCAAATAGCCAATACCAGAACTGCAATTTCACTAGTAACAAAATTTTAACTGCAAAACACACAGACTAAGTATTCAAAGTGATGGATATTGAAATCCTGTTGTAGTAAATAGAGTATTATGCCTATACCAAAGAGCAAAGTTGAATGACAACTTATAAAGGTAATGCATATCTTACTCCACAGAAATCGATCAGTTTCAATCAAGGATATTTCTCTATTATAAAAATGACTAAGAATAAAGTTTGACCAAGTAGCTAAGATTGTAATAATGAAAAATCAAAAGAGAATATCTGTATTCTCAAATATGGAGCTTGCCGGATGAATCCTAGTCATAACCACAACACATCAGGTCACTGCAGGATCATCATGTTCTGTCCCACAGTCCGACCATATGATCAAATAGTCTCCTTCCAAGCTTGTGGATTCTTCCTTTTCGGGTATCAACGCAGTTGTAGCTCTTCATTCAATACCAATTTAACATCTTACAACTTCTCTGATCTTACCAGAATTGGCATGACTTCCAACTTCACGAAAGAAATCATTTCTCTTGTTTGTCTCTTCTTACAGTGTCACTTATCTGTCCCATTCTTCTTATCCCAATTGCAGTCATTTCTTGAATATGTCAATCTTATATATAGCGTCATGATCCATTACGTATCATCAGAATTCTACACAAGGAACAGCACTGTTCAGATTTCACACAGAACACCAAATACACTTGCTGTTTTAACCATCTCGCCCCTTCTTCATAAGAAATATCTCTTAGACTAACAAATCTAATATGCCCTTGATTTTATCTTTTAGTACTTTCTGATAAAATGTTTTAAATATCTCCACTGCTCATCTTAATTTCACTAAAATAATGAATTAATGATAACAAAAACTGTCAAATATCGATGCAAGTATATTGGAACTTGGAAGCAAGGAGACTCCAGCAATTTTAACTTGACAGACGAACAGGATGTCAAGTTTCTGAGAAATCCAAAAATATATTAAGATGCTTGACTTGTGAAGCTCCAAGCATAATGATTCATTGTGTGTACTTATCTTACCAATAGTTTGCTTTACCAACAAGACCAGCATTCATACGCTCAAAGTACTCTCAAGAAATAAAAGAAGAATTCGGGCAAGATGATCTAAACAAAACTAGAAAATTAAATTGACAGTTGAATAATTTGAACCGTACTACATATCTAAGAAACTCCAAATTTGATGTCTTGTAAGCTGTTTTCACTAAAATGAAAAAAGGAAATTAGATCTACATATCAAAGCTGAAGCATTTAGCAGAAAGAAGCCATGCAAACTCACCAGAAGCAATAATGAGATTCACTTTTTGAAAAAAAAATTAAAATCATCTAAGTTTTTCTAAAGAAAAATGGATTTGAGGTATTAACAAAAAGTTAGGAATTTTGCCAACTGCATAAAGTATTTTTAGCACAAACTTCATATGAATTATTTCCTCTAGTCTGCTTTTAGCTTACCCTAATATTGGAGTCTTTTAGGGCTTCCAAGGTTGCTTCGATCTCTGTTTGCTTCATCACAGCCGCTTGCAGTACCTGATGATGAAAATGATATTAAAACAAAGTGTAAAAGACACAAGAAATCAAGTTCATTTGGAAATACAAGCATAAGGAAACAGAAAGTTTAGATATTGCGTGGTAGAGCAGGCAATGCCTGCATGTGATCCAGACATATATTGACTAGAAAAAAAAATGTTGCTGGGTTGATCAAAGTCTGTTAGCAGCCATAGCTGATTTTTCTCTAAAACTAAAACAGCATTTACGTATTTAAAGATTAGCAACAGGACAATCTACAAAAAGATAACAAAGAAAGGCATAAAAAGTATTGTTTGATGAGGGAAACAAATCAGTTTTAACTTTTAACAACCCAAACCTAATAAAGATTTTATAGAAATGAAGGTCACTCTCCCAGGCCTGATTGATTATGCCATCTGTGACTTGACATAATGTTTTAACAGCAGATAGATTATGTGCTTTTGACCGGCCTAGTACTTGCACTATAGCATTGAAAGCATCTAGTGAACTTCATGAATCAAGATTTTCAGAAAATTACAAGCACTCATCCAAAATGCTTAGAGTAATGTGCAAAACCAAACTATATCCGATTGAATCACCAGAAAACATATGTGGTTATCTCACATAACCAAAACATTCTGATGGAATTACCATATAGTATTATCTGTGGTCATCATCTGACATGAGAGAAGACTTACTTTATTTGTCTTGTGAAGATCATACTCTACACACTTTATCCTGTCTATTGAATCCAGGATCATGTGTTCTTTTTCTTGAGGAATCTCTGCAGGCTTGTTGCTAAGCTCATTCATGATCAACTCAAGCTTTTGAAGACGTTCCACGTAAGAAGTGATGCAGTTTTCATTGATGGTTTCCATAGTTGAATTATTATTGTATGTCAAGTCCAATGCATCTGATGGATGAACATTCTCTAACCTCCTATCTTGTCTAGACCGTAAGATACGCAAGAAGGATAGCATTTTTACAAGGAACGATACCAATGCTCTTGCAAAAGAACGCAACTTTCCTTCTCCTGCATCTTTTCCGATGTTACTGTGCCTATCAGCAACAGGGTAACCTGAAACCATCAAGGTGAAACAAATTTTGACCATTATAAAATATTACAAAGCACAAACAAATAGGACTATCTTGATCATAAAAGAAACATCTGATACACATTTTGGTGCAAGTTATCACTAAATCCTTGGCAAACAAGTAGCACATTTATTTCTTCAATATAAGGCAATGCTCCTGAAATTGTAGTTTGAGGGGAAAACAACCATATTAAAAAACAGCCAACTTTTCCTTTTTTTGGTAGCTTGAATGCCAACAGAGTCTGCAGCATGACCAAAATGGAACCGTCACAGAGAGATCTTTGCTCTTCTTAGTGTCACCATGGTAAACTACTCTTTCCTTATCAGGAGAACCTAATACAGAGATAAACCATTTTTTCCTGTAATTTTAACCTTAAAATTTTCAACAACGAGTACTTAGGCTACAGCCTGCATGGATTGAAAATTGAAATGGCAAATGAAGAAATTATGGAGCAACTAACTGGATAATTCTATTATTCAAGGAGAATTTGCATTGGGAATTGAAGAATGAGAAATTAATTTATATGAGACTGAAGAAATGGCCACAACCGCTGTGTATTTGATCCAAGTGGACAAAAGCTAAAAAGAAGACTAAGGTAGCAAACTTTTGATGTTGTCTTTAACAGTTCGAAGTTCAAACATATATAAGCGAATAAAGAGAAATAACGCTAGCTTAATTCACCATGGAGTTCGAAAGTAAAAGAAATTGCCCTTGGATGTAGCAAAACATAATTGCAACTTATTGAAGTACAAAAGGATTCCAATAAAGTTTAGCAAAACAATGCAGAAGAGTTGAAACCATGGTTCTGGTTCTTAAGATGTATCACATCAAAGTCATCATTGTCCTGTCTATTACCAGTGACAAGTTAATCAACCATTGAACTATTCTGTCTTTTGTGCTCTTATTTGCATAGTGATATGTCTGTAGTTCTACCAGACTACAAAGCTCACAAAACACAGATCATGATAAATGCCATGTATAAGTGCCAAGAATTTCTGATTTATCAACAAGAGCATATCCAGGTGATTAGAAGAAAGATTGCCCTAAAAGCACAACAGCTCATCAGGATTTCACCAGCAGTACACATGATTCCCTTTTCATGACAAGTACCACAACCAGAAAGACTCATCAATTAAGAGGCCTGTAATGCTGCAGTTGAGTATATTAAATGTCATACCAAGCGAATGCAATGCTGCAGTTGAGGAGGCAAGGTCAGGATCTTTTAGTTCTTCGGTTGTCCTAACAGAAAACCTGGATCCTCTTCTGCCAATATCAACATCTTTATCAACCATTACAAAATGGTCATCATGCGGTGTAAAATCTGCTGCTCCGACCTGCCAATTTGATGATGTAGAATGAGTTGCAGAAAGTTTTTCTAGTAAGGGTTTACTTGCACTTTACAGTTCGATTGTTGTTATTAACAACTTTCAACCATCAAGATACATCATCACAAAGGAATTATGAAAGTTCTGACAATGGAATGATCCAAACCGGCAGATAGAACTAAAGCATAAGTAAAGAAATTTTTGTAATAAGCATAGACAGTATACTATTGATGTAGGCCAGACATTTTTCATTTATTTTGCAATTAGATGTGGAACTTAGTGGTCGGATTCATAGGTTTTTTTTTAATTATTCATTGGCTTTTTATTATTCTCGACAGTTCAATGATATATTGTGGATTTTCAGACAATGAGCTCCGGTCTCTTTGTTATACTGATAATAACCGATATGGCAACCAGAAAACTTACGAGCACTCAATATCTGAGAATATATCATTTTTTTGTGAGCTTATTCATTTCATTAGTTACGAATTAAATGATAATACCACACTATAAGAAAATGATCTACAAAGTAATGTGGTGCCCTGTAGATGGGATTGATACCATGTTATGATATAGCTTTCTACATATTCTGTTTTCTGCTATCCAATTAAAATTAAAATAATTATACTTAGCACCATACATCTGTGAGCATCACTAAAGCATAACCCCTAATACTCAAGAACATAAGCTAAGAAAATTTGAAAAATAATAATATGAGGTA
The DNA here is from genome assembly GCF_036884655.1 of Musa acuminata AAA Group. Classification (NCBI taxonomy): domain Eukaryota; kingdom Viridiplantae; phylum Streptophyta; class Magnoliopsida; order Zingiberales; family Musaceae; genus Musa; species Musa acuminata. The sequence continues at coordinate 7,716,535 of NC_088330.1, read as the reverse complement.
CTGTTGTTAGGATTCCTTAATTTTAAGGATTTGATATTAATCTTTATTTTTTTATTTAGTTTTTCTTAGTTATGGTAGGAATCCTTTGATATAGCAAATTGGGAATTGTTATTTTTATTTTTGTTAGAAATCCTAGGCCTAGTTGGCTAAGGATTAATAACTCTCTCTATATATAATGCCTTTGGCTACTTTTCTTAAGCAATCAAATATAACTCAAAGCCTTTGGCCAACTTGGAGGTTGATCGTCTCGAAGCGATCAAAAAGAGATTGATCCCCTTGAAGCGATCAAATCGCTATCTACTTTCTTAGATAAAATCCTAGGGTTTTATTATCTAGTATCAGAGTAGCATGTCCTTGGCCTTCCTAAAGTTATTGCAGTGTGTCCTTGGCGTTTCCTTGGTGTTCCTAAAGTTCTTGCGGTGCTTCTTCAGCGTTCCCTCAATCTCCTCTCCGATGCTGCCACAAGCCCCGACGTCCACATCGCCAACAGCGACTTCACCTTCAACACCAAGTAAGCAGTGCTCATGCCCTTGACCCGAAATAAAAAACAAAACTTAGGAATTATATATCTACAATCATACGCAATGACTACTAACAATTCTATAAAAGCCCAATTTGAAGCATTGGAAGCAAAAATTAAGAGCAGGTTAGAAGAAACTCTCAATGATTTCAAAATGAGTTTGTTTGAGAGTTTTAGCAAAATTCAACAAGATGGAAGTTCGACTTCTACAAGTAAACAAACATCGATCTGAATTCACAGGAAGAGGTTACCAAGAGCATGATAATGGCTACTCTTGCATGAAAGTAGAATTTCCTAGATGGGAAGATGGAGATCTGACCAGCTGGAATTTTAGAGCAAAAAATGTTTTCGCTTTCATAAAACTCAAGAAGATTCTAAAGTGGAAAAAGCTTCCATTTAACTAGATGGGGATACTATTCAATCGTATGATTGATATGAAACCTGCCATGGAGTTTTCTCATGGGAGCAGTTCAAAAAATGGTTTCTTGTTCGTTTTGGATCATCCGAATATAAGAATGTTGATAAGCAGCTTGCCAAGATTTGCCAGACTTCTACTGTGCTAAAGTATCAAAGTCGATTTGAACGGCTATCAAATCATGCTCAAGATTGATCTAAAAGACAATGGGTGGTAACATTCATTAAAGGTCTTAATCCATACATTCGTTATGAAGTTAAGGCTCGCCAACCTCGCACTATGACAACTGCAATTTCTTTTGCTCGATTACATGAAGAAAAAATTAATATGGAAAATCACTGAACCAAGAGTGTTAATAAACAGGTGACTAGCAGGTCAACTACTCCAACTATTCCTAATTGAAATCCTAATATTAGAAGACTGACCCAAGAGAAACTCAAAGAACGAATAACAAAGGGTTTGTGCTGGCATTGTGATGAAATGTGGAGTAGGGAGCATCGATACAAGCAAGGAAAACTTTTGATGATTGAATCAATTAAGGAGGAACCAGAGGTTAAGGCTATAGACTCTGATCATGAAGGTACTGATAATGATGAGATTATTAAACTTGTCACACATACTGTTCATGCATTAGTTGGCTACTCTAATCCTTAAACTATGTAAGTTGAAGGGCTTTTGAAACATCAGTCTATTACTATTTTAATTGATATTGGTAGCACCAACAATTTTATGGATAACAAGGTTGCTGCACGATTGACCTATCGCATTGAACATTATGATAAGTTCGAGGTAAAGGTTGCTGATAGGCGAATTTTAATTTGCGATAGTAAGTGTTCCAAAGTAAAGCTTGTTTATATACAAGGTCAAGAATTGTTCGTAGATTTTTTCTTACTACCATTGGAGGACTATGAGATTATGCTTGGAATTAAGTGGTTATTAACTCAGGGCGATATCTCTTGAAATTTTTCTAAATTAATTATGAATTTTTTTATCAATGGAAAGCAAGTGATCTTAAAGGGAAAGCATGGTAGTAGGGTCACAACCGTTACTAGCCATAGAATGGAAATGGTTCTTCGAAAGGCACACCATGGATTTTTGGTATAATTACGGAGCATTAAAGAGGAAGCTGCAGTACCTGAACAAGATGAAAATGTTCACTCATTACTCGAAGAATTTATGAATATATTTGCAGAACCACAAGAACTTCCACCTCTTCGATCACAGGATCACCAAATTTCTTTACTGCTTGGGAGTGCACTAACTAATGTTCGGCCCTATTGATATCCACACTTTCAAAAGACAAAGATAAAGAAAATCGTTAAAGAGATGCTTGAAGCAAGGGTCATAAAGGCTAGTGTTAGTCCATACTCCTCTCCAATCTTATTAGTAAGAAAGAAAGATGGTTCTTGATATATGTGTGTAGATTATTGAGCACTCGATAATATTACAGTGAAAGACAAGTATCCTATTCCAGTGGTGGGTGAGTTACTTGACGAATTGGGAGGTGCACAAGTTTTCACTGAACTGGATTTACGGTTGGGCTATCACCAAATTTGTGTGGATGAAGATGATATTCAAAAAACCGCTTTAGAAAGCATGATAATCACTATGAATTTTTAGTAATGCATTTTAGGTTAACCAATTGGGAGGTGCACAAGTTTTCACTAAACTGGATTTACGATCGGGCTATCACCAAATTTATGTGGATGAAGATGATATTCAAAAAACCACTTTTAGAAAGCATGATGGTCACTATGAATTTCTGGTAATGCATTTTTGATTAATCAATGCGTTGTCTACTTTTCAGAGTCTAATGAATGATATCGTTCGAGTTCATCTTCGTAAGTTTGTTCTGATTTTATTTGATGATATTCTGATATATAGTCCATCTTTAGAAAGTCATTTATTATATTTGCGGGTTGTTTTTACCCTTCTTCATGAGCATTGTCTTTTTGTTAAGAAATCGAAATGCAGTTTTGCATACTCAGAGATAGTATCTTGGTCATGTTGTTTCTCGAGAGGGCGTTGCAATTGATCTTTCCAAAATCCAGATAATGAAAGATTGGCCAATTCCAAAATCAATTAAGGCTCTGTGAGAATTCTTGGGATTCATTAATTACTGTTGAAACTCGAAAGTTTGTGAAGAACTATGGCAAAATCAGTGCTCCTTTGACATCACTTTTAAAGAAAAATACATTTAAGTGAACAGAAAAAGCTACTCAAGCTTTTATTTCTCTAAAGTATGCAATAACTACTATGCTAGTTCTCGTTTTACCAGATTTTAACTAGTTATTCGTGATTAAATCTGATGCTTTTGGAGCGGGTATTGGAGTTGTACTAATGCAAGAAGACCGTCTAATTGCTTATACTAGTAAGACATTTTTCCCATCTCATTTAAGTTTATCTGTTTATGACAAGGAGATGTTGGCCATTGTTCATGCAGTTACTCAACGGAGACCTCATTGAATTGGTCGACGGTTTCAAATACGCACCGATCACAAAAGCTTAAAATATTTTTTTGTGTAAAGAGTTTCTTCTTTAGAACAACAAAAATGAGTCACTAAGCTTTTGGGTTTTGACTGTGAGATTATTTTTCTCACCTTTTAAAACAAGTTAAACTTATTAGGAGTGAATGGTTATATCATCCTGAAATTCAAGTTGTTATTAAAAAGCTAAAAGAAGATCCAACTTCTATTCCTAATTATAGTTGGGATCTTATAGATTTGCGCTATACGAGCAAAATTGTCTTAGCACCAAATTCTTTTTGCCAGAATATAATTTTGAAGGAGTTTCATTCATCACCAACTGCGGGTCATTCTGGATTTCTTCGTACATATAAATGCATTTGCCAACTTTTTTATTAGAAGGATATGAAGAAAGCCATCAAGAAGTTTGTTACAGAACGTGATGTTTGCCAATGCCACAAAGGTGAGACAATTGCTACCCCTAATTTGCTTCAGCCTCTTCCTATTCCTGATGATGCTTGGACCGATATATCCATGGATTTTATTGACGGACTTCCACCATCTTAAGGTAAAACCATCATCTTTGTGGTTGTGGATCGCCTTACAAAATATGCTCATTTTTGTATGTTGTACGACATCCTTATATTGCTACAAGTGTTGCTCGCACTTTTGTTAAGAATATAGTGAAGTTGCATGGAATTCCACGTTCCATTGTTAGTGATCGAGATAAAGTTTTTACTAGCACATTTTGAAAGTAGCTCTTTTGCTTGTAGTGTATCTAATTAAATATAAGTACTGCTTATCACCCGCAAACAGATGAGCAAACTGAAGTGGTGAACAGATGTCTAGAAAACTATCTCAGATATTTTACCAGTGATAAACCAAAGGAGTGGATGAAATGGCTTCCTTGGGCAGCAGAATGGTGGTATAGTGCCACTTATCACTCTTCTACTAAAATGACTCCTTTTGAAGCGATTCATGGTCAACCTCCTCCCATGATTACAAAATGCATGCTTGGTTCTTCTAAGATTGATCAAGTAGATAAGAAATTGCTTAACAAGAATAAGATTATTTAACTTCTAAGAGATAATCTTGCAGTCTCACAAGCTAGAATGAAGCAACAAACAGATAAGCATCGTAGTGAGCGAGAATTTGCAATGGATGATTGGGTTTTTCTTTAACTTCAGCCTTACAAGCAAACTTGTATAAAGGTTCAATCTTCTATGAAGCTATCTCCTCGATTCTTTGGGCCTTATAAGGTGTTAGAATGTATTGGCCCAGTTGCTTATCGCTTAGACTTGCCGACAAGCTCTAAGATACATCCAATTTTTCATGTTTCTTGCCTTACAAAGAAATTAGGTGAGGATGATGTGGTGTAACACCAGCTAGATATTTCTTTTAGTGTTGAGGTTCAAATCCTACCTCAAGCCATACTTGATCGACGTGTTGTGATGCATCATAGATATCCTATCACTAAGGTGCTTGTTTAACGGGCCAACTTACTAATTAAAGATGCCACCTGGGATTCTTGCAAAACATTGAAGGAGAAGTTTCTAGAATTCGTTGTTGCTCAGCTTTGAGGACAAGGCTATTTTACAGAGGCGAGAAATGTTAGGATTCCTTAATTTTAGGGATTTGATATTAATCTTTATTTTCCTATTTAGTTTTTCCTAGTTATGGTAGGAGTTTTTGAGTTTTAGGAGTCCTTTGATATAGCAAATTAGGAATTAATATTTTTATTTTTGTTAGAAATCCTAGTATTAGTTGGCTAATAATTATTAACTCAATATATATGTAATGCCTTTGGTTATTTTTCTCAAACAATCAAATACAATTCAAAGCCTTTGGCCAACTTGGAGGTTGATCTCCTCGGAACAAACAAAAAGAAGTTGATCCCCTCAAAACGATCAAATCCCTATCTACTTTCTTAGATAAAACCCTAGGGTTTTATCAACTGTATTCAGGTATTAGGAACTTACTTCTTTATGTATTGGAGACAGAGGAGCATACTCGGCAATAGACGGCTCGGGAGAATAAAGGTCATCAGCATCTGATACTGATTCAGCTGCAGATGTGTCACAACTTCTTCCCTGCCATCGAAAGAAGCAAAGTAAAATGAAAATTAGGGAGAGAACATTTGTAATCAACTAGGTCAAAAGGTTTGAGTGTTAAGAATCTTGCCTTCGACAAGTACAGTCTAGCACAAGAGTGACCTCTTTTTTCTCCATCTATTACATACCCACTCTCCCCTAGGAATGCTGCATCAACACCTTGTACTAGCTGTAGGTCAAAATGACATCATTAATCACTATATCTTCCTCAATTGATAAAGACATTGCCATTAGTTGACCATAGCTTGAGTAAGTTTTAATAGATCTTGCCCAATTAGACATGAGATGTATACCTTCATGATGACTGGGTCATTCCAAGGTCCTTTATTAGATCTAAGACAACCTCCCTCATGATAGCATGCACATGAACCACCAAGGAAATCTGGTAGTTGGCTGTGGATGTGGACAAATGCATATTACTAAGATGAGGAATGAACCCATATAAAGTAGAGGAAGAAAATATAAGACATTGTATGCCGGATAAAGGAATACACACAAACCTTGAGTCTATTGCCTCCAGAAGTCTACTCTGATATTTTGTTCCAAGAACCTGCACAAAACTTCATGACATCGTCCATAGTTGGGAATCAAGAAACAAAAAATCATGGTATTTCTTGTATGGCTATCTTACTTACATGTATCTTTGAAGTAGTTTTGGGATCCAGAAATCCTTTTACAGTGTTCCAGAGAAGCTTAAAACCATGGCCAGCATTAACTATAAACAATTGATGTAGTGTCTGTCCAAACAAAAAAAAGTTCAAAAAAAATCTGAGCACCAAGAGCCACACGAGAAATATCTTAGACAATTGTACCTCGGGGTAATAATCACCATCTATTTTCTGCATATTGAGCAACAGGTCCCTTGCTGTCTTGCCAAAATTCTTCAAGCCCTGCATTTGAGATGATGATGTCAACCTTCAATGCATGCTACTGACAATTTGCGAAAAAATATCAAACCCAGAATATAGCAGGGTTAATAAGAAATTATAAATTGTGCTTCTATGTGCATCATAATGTGTCAATGTGACAGAAGCAAGCAAAATACCACGCCTTGTACATCCAATATTGTAGTGGATGAACCAATATGTCTTTTGGAAGCAATGGAGCATGCAGGAAATTTCTCATTCAGGGCTCTCTCAAATTCTTGTACATGGTACTTCAAATAGCGCTCTATCGTAGTTATGTTCATAAGCTTATTTGGCTCAGCTTTCCCAAGCCTCTCGATGTAGACTGGCCTTCCCTCCTTGTCAACTCCATGGTAACCTTGGGGATAATAGTGCACAACATCCTCCAGTTCATCGAATTCAAAGTCCTACAGTCAATGGATTATATCGTCATGGTATGTCATATACCATCCATTAAAAATGTATTTGAATTAAAGAAAATAACAATTCTTTGATATCCGACCATGACAACAGCTGACAATAGACATTCACAACTAATCAGTCTGTCCCATGCCAAACACCTCCGTAGATTACATGGAGAAGTACACAGATCATGGAATTCTACATGGAACACCATTGAAATCCATGACATGCTACATATGATTCAATAATTCAAAGATTTTGACATAATCATTCTTACTGAAAAATAAATTGATTGAAAGAATTGAAATATAGCAATTAAGTCAAGTTGAATGGTAGATTGCATTTTCAATGATAGGAAAAGGCATTTGATAGATGGTCTGACATTATATCTTTCATATCCACTGCAAATTTAGAACACTGATTTACTTTGTGGGCAGATAGGGTATGCGGCATTTCAGTTAGGTATTAAAGTAATTGCTTTCTACTGATTACTTGGATGATGACTAGGATTATATAGACAACATAAAGCTAATGTTTGAGTGTTACTTGTGAATGGAAAATAGTAAAAAAAAAAATTTATGAGATGAATAATAAATGCAAAGATAATATAATGTAGGAAGCTTGAAGTGTAAGTGAAACAATATCAAAAGGGAACTAGCGCAATTAGACTCAAAGTGCAGTAAATATTGAGCATTGAGGTTTTGATTAATCTTTATAAAAGTTTGACTTCTCAAACTGCAGGGTGTTAAAACCAAAATTGGCCACATATTGACCGATACAACTAGTTAAAGTACCATGTTTGTCTTCCATAAAGGCTTCAGGACAAAAACTAACTAAAGTCTCCATCTATTTCTCTGGTTATTCAAGGTACACCAGGTGACCTGATCCTAGGTATTGCTTTTCCATGTGTCGGATTGCAGCATGAAATTTAACAATGAACTTACCTCCATAATTGTATCTGTCCCAAATTCTTTTCTCCACTGAAGCATCTCAGCCCACATCTGGGTTGCTCTCTCGAAGTCGAACTTTCTAGCCTTGAGGAATCTGATTGAAGTAAACAAAGTTTAGCAAATCCCGTCTAGCCCAATGATAAGAATGTGAAGTCAATGCTCGTACAGGAATGCCGAAGCTATTGGATCAAAATAAGAGCAAATTTCCATTTCATTCTAACCTGAGCAACGTGTGATAGTCATCATGTTTGTTAGGCAACAATTTCTTTGCAATGAGCTGTTGCCGAAATGAATAGACTGCTCGCTCCTCGTCAGCATCCCTGACATCCTCTATTGAAAGAGGAGGAACCCTGAAATCTACCCTACTTCCTCGTTTCCTTAAAGAGTGGGTAAATCTAGTGGAAGCATTCAACGCTTTTTTCTTGAGAGATCCGATTCTTGTTCTTCTTCGCTCGTCCTCAGAGTTCTCCACTTCAGATCTCCTTTCCTTTCTCTCCTCATAATTGAATGACCCTTCAAGACCTTCTCCATGGAACACTGCTATGACGCGTTGCATCATTACGGAAGTTAGAAAGAAAAAACAATCAATGCCACATTTTCGTTTTGTTGGTCTTGTGAGAATCAAGCATACTAGTATACAACTACCTGACATTTTTCTTCCAAGGCACAAGAAGAACTTTTGCCAGGACCTCAGGTGTCAAAAGCGACAAGCTGCGACTGGCACCAGCAATAAGAAACCAGATAAATTCATCTACCCATCTACATTCTCGATATCCAGAAGAAAGACACAAGAGAGACTAAACTCACCTGAACGAGCGATCCCGGAATGCAGCAGCAAAGATCCACAGAACTCAACAACCGAAGGAGATTCCCGCAAACTGATGAAGGCCAAAGAGGAAATTTTTAGACATCAAGTTTTTCTCTTTGAATCATCTTCTTTACAGCTAAAAACAAGTTGTCTTTTTTGAGTCGTCCTCTTTTCAGCTCAACAGTCTAACCCCATAACCATCGCGGCTAACTTCTAAATATAATATACCCAAGAAAAAGGGAAAAAAAACATAGAATCTAAGATCGCAATACACACGAAAAAAACGTAATATTTGCTAAGATAGGACTTCCAGGACCTGCATTGGTTCAGTTGGTTTCCTTTTGATGAAAAGAGGTTATGCCTCGAACCAACAGATGGTTCAACATTTATCGAATCCCATCAATAAAATTCCCCACTCCAAACGAAATCCGTCATCAACGATCGATTATTGGTCACCCCTCTATTTTCGAGAACAAATCTTCCCAAAAAAATAAACAACATTCTTTTCGAGAGACCCATCCAATAAAAGCGAGGACTTCAAAATCCAATCCTGCAAAGCCCAAACCCGAACGAAGCAATCAAAACCGGAACACCAGGAAACAGAAGGGAACCAACTCCGCGAAACCGAGACCGCAGCTCAAATCACCAAACCAACGAGGGCAACACGGCGAAATCCAGCATCTACCTCGTCCAACCCCTCAACAAGCCGCGATCCGGGAGCCAACGCCGGGAGAAAGCGTGAGGAACCCTGCGTGTTACCGTCAACAGCGACTAATGACGAATATTTCGGATCGATTCTTCGGCGTCTCCTTCTCTTCCGTGCTTCGTTTTGCTGTTTATAATGGGTTTCGTCTTCTGTGGTGTCCTTCTTTTTGCTTCGAAGATAGGGAAGATGGAAATCAGAGGATTCGAGGAAGGTAGAGAAGTCGAGCGCTGCGACGCTCGCCTCTCTCTTTCACGCTTTCTTCACTGCACTGCTACTTCTCCTCCTCTACGTATTCTTTTTTTCCCTCTCTTAATATTTTGGGTGGCTATATACATATGTATATATATATATATATATATATATATATATATATATATATATACACACACACCTTTTTAAAGGATTTATATATATATACTATATATATATATATATCCCTTAAAAAGGAGTTATATATTCTTTGAAGGTTCTATATTTTAATATAACATATATATATATCTTTGAATTATTATATTTAAACCCTTCATAAATTATAATGCTGTAAGCATCCATCTGATAAAATTCATCACTAATAAGTGTAGCTACCAATGAATTTTAAATACCTAAAATGTCTCATATTAATTTAATTCATTATTAGATTTTTTATTTCCTAAGCCTAAGAATTATTATTTTAGGGGTATATATATGCACTATAATTAGTGTATTAACTTAATTAAAAAATTAATGACCATTGTCATATTTGTAAGTTATGCATATATAACAACTGCAAAAATCATAACTTTAAAGGAATATACATATAATTTTAGAAAGTAAGATAAATTAGTTGAGTTTTAAAAGAATATAGAATTTTAAAATGCCTAAAATATTATTAATAATCCTACCTTCATAAATGGTTATAATAAAATTAATGTTAATTAAAGCTGCAAGTAACGGTCAAATAAAAGTCAGGTTGGTCGAACAATTTAAATTTAGATGAATAAATACTTACACAATTTGGAGGGATATGCATTTAATTTTACTTGATTTGTGAGTATTTCAAGTTCTCTAAAAATACAAGTGTTCACAAAACATTAATACGTTCGCTTTTCGGAGACGGGCGGACGTCACGTGATTTGAGAACGGGGGCCGCACAGATTGGACGGTGCTCACGAGGCAGTCTATCGATCCTACGGCTGCGGCCGGGGGCGCAAGTTAGTTGCCCTCACCGAGCGCGTTAATAGTCGCGCCGCCTATTTGGCGCCGCCCTCGCAAACCCACATACTACCCGCTACGTGTCGACCTCGGAGCCATCGTAACATCTTAGGGCTTCACCGATTCCTTCGCGGGGCGAATGCTTTGGGATGCACGTAGATCCTTGATCGCGGCCGCCAAGATTCGTGCCGTAGAGGATTTGGAGTCCACTTAAGCTTCCGTCTGCGTTATGACTCAGAGCTCTGATGACGTGGCGACAGCAACAGCTTTTTCGACTACATATGGGTTATTAAGATGTAGAAGGGCAACCACGTAATTTCCAAAAGGTTTGCGATAATAGGAAGGTGCCCGTGGTAAAATTGTGATTACCTGGAAGATGTAGGGGTAAGTACGGATCATCCGCTCTCTAGCCTTAGCGACTGCCAAGAAGTCCTTGCAAGACTTTAATAAAGTTCAAAAAAGCATATAAATAACATTGTAAGAATAATGGTTATATTAATAGTGAAAGAGAATGAAAAGAATAGAACAAATATGTGGAGAGGATGAAAGAGTTAGAGCTATAAGAAGAGTTTTCTTCCTTTTCATTCTGACAATGAGAAGATTTAGATTGCCAAGAAAAATAAATAAGATGAGCGTAGTTTAAATTTTCTTGATTCAGATGAAGTTTGGTGCCTGAAAACAGTGGGAATGATCAAAGAGAGCATACTGATAAAGAGATTTCATCTGCATCTCACTACATAATTGAGAGGTGGAGCCAAGAAAAGGGGTGAGGGAGACACCTTCAGCAAGCTTACAAAACAAAGTTAATCATGCGGTGAGCAGTCCATCCTTATCATAATAAATGGTCAGTGTACTTACTCATCAGTTCCCTTCAGGCACTTACAGGTACAAACCATACAGGCCAGCTCTGATATTCTTGGTGCAGAGTCCCCAACATTCCTCAAGTGGACAATCATCAAAGGGGATGGATGAAAACTTGTCACTCAGCAGTGGCTTACTTTAGGGCACAAAACCATGTCAACAGCTCATTGCTCCACCAGAGGGATCCCGGAGACAGATGGT